>NC_090650.1:388169007-388381507 GCF_040937935.1 Hyperolius riggenbachi | reverse complement strand
ACTTCTAACTGCAGAGTGAAATCCACAATATTTTTTCAGCACGACTGATAAACACTGAAAGCAACTTTACAGTCGATCCAAGCTATACAAAAGGTAATTTGAGGTGTGAAAATCTGCCCAATATACCAATGTGAAAAAGCTTTAAACAAAAATAAACACAAAGCGTCTCTCCCAGAAGCTCCGTAAACCATATACAGATAATTAAAAACTGTAAAAATGTATGAAAATCCAAAATCTGATATTTTTGTACGGAGAATTTAAGTAAGCTCTGGGGAAATAAAGTAGAGGCGACTTCTGTTTTCTTTTTCCGGTCTTATAAAATAAGCAAAGGCACTCGCTGCATAAGAAGCCGTATCATGTGTGCAGCAAATGCCTTCAATAAAACTTTCATTAATTGGGAAGGGCATCAGATGAAAGGGTAAAAGAGGTCTGTGGCATCTCACGGGTTACATGTAAATATTACTGTGAAGCAAACTAATTGAGTCGCTGGAGTCCACCTGTTTATCCTGACCGATATTAGTCTACGTTTACCAATTAAAAAGTTATGACTCACTAGACACCCACAGATGAGGAAAGCAGAGTAAGGGAATCAAGAGCCCCCCCCCCCCACACACACACACACACACCTTAGACAGAGGTCAATATGTCATGACAGTAACAAAAACATCTAGGTTGAAAGAAAAAGTGAAAACTTTAACCTTATTGTACCTTGAACCATCTGGATCATCGTAACACCATGTCGTACCTGGCGATTACAGCGAATGTCCTTCAAGGTAAAAAAAAGCATCCTAGTCCTTTTTAGACAAAGATCTAGAATTTGCAAGAATTACTTCAAATGCGAAAATGTTTGAGATCTAGAATTTGCCATACCTACTTCATAC
Source organism: Hyperolius riggenbachi (assembly GCF_040937935.1). NCBI lineage: Eukaryota > Metazoa > Chordata > Amphibia > Anura > Hyperoliidae > Hyperolius > Hyperolius riggenbachi. The sequence continues at coordinate 388,380,626 of NC_090650.1, read as the reverse complement.
AGGATCTAGAATTTGCCATAACTACTTTATGTGTGAAAATGTTTGAGATCTAGGATTTGCCATAACTACTTCATGTAATAATTCAAAGTTCAAACAATTCTGACCTAGAATTGATTGGACGGGATGGAAGATTTGTATCGATCGGGGGTAAGACAGGAGAAGTTGTCGATCAACGAGCCATAGCGTTTCATCACACAGTGTAATGCTCCGTTTTGATTAATTGTCATAAGACTTCCTGCTGAAATCTATTGAATACTGATTCCTCTCTGAGGTCTCAGATTCAAATTGGAGAGGGATTTATTGTTTTGCCACATTAGGTGGCAATCTGTAAATGTACTGTACCACAACAGTCTATTTGCTGGAAACCAACAATCTAGAACATGTCATTTGGCTAGAGAAAATCAAATGCAAGTCTTTAACAATGATTTGGTAAATGTACCTAAAATAATGTACTGCCCCCTCTGCCATACATAACATTCATGCACGCGCACAAGTTAGTGAGTTAAAGGAAACGTCAGATTGTACACCGTGCCTGATTTATACTTACTAAGGGCGCCCCTACGTGGACTATGGGCTCAATCACTGTCCTCCCCGGCCGACCAGTTGTCCCACAGAAAGCTCCGAAAGTTTGGCCAGTTGAGGCTTTTCTGCGCATGCGTGCGCCCCCAAAGCGGGGAGATCGCTGCACCTGCGCAGAATGCTCCTGGCAACAAGGGCACACAAGTGAGGCTGGCCAGCGCATGCGCAGAACAGCCCCGACTGTCAAAACTATCTGAGCTTTTCAGACAGAGTGGCCAGAGAGAACTGCGATGAAGCCCACTGTCCACATGGGGTTAGAGGAGTCCCCAGGTAAGTATAAATCAGCCTCCCCCTTTCAGCAGACCTGCCACGATAAGTACTTTGTCTTGTCATGTATTTGGAAGTTTTTTGAACTGTTTGCACTAGACAAAACTTTTGTACATTTGCAATCACTTTATTAAAAAGATACAGGGCAACTTTTTTTTCCTCTTTTCTCTTTTTGTTATCACAAGTATAAATCAGGCACAGTGTGCTATTTCAGGTATACTTTAAAGAGCAACTGTAATTAACACCTGTCGTGTTACCACCAACTATCCATAGATGGCAAGTCTTTGACACGGCCCTCCCCTCCTTGTGTATCCTACCCGATTATAAATCCTGCTCACAGAATGACCTTGAATTACTTGAACTCTTATCCAGTGCATCATCTGGCATTCTGTGTCTTACTGCTGTGGTGCTATATAAATTCAATTGATAATAAAACAATGAAAAAAATTGCTTTTTTTTCTACAATATTACATTATAAATTAGTTAGCTCGGGTTGCCCATTGTAAAATAGTTCCTCACTCTGCTTTATATTTTGAAATTTATCAAAGGTGGCAACATCTTTAGTCCTGTTAGGTGCAGCTCTGTAGAATAAAAAGCAGAAAACCGAGAGCCCAATATAGTGTAGTATGTATTGGAGAAGTGGAGTAGATATGAATCGTAACTGTTATACTTGCAAACTAGGGTCACCACTTAGGCAACCACTGTAGCGGCAGGTGGGGAGTTTAGACCTGTCCCCACTCAGGACGAAGATGTCGCTCTCTGTGGATGGAGGAAGAAGAGGGTGTAACACCTCTCCACCAAGGGTGGATATCTTGATTTGTAGAGATGTACAGAGGCGCCAAAAGGATAAAATTCATTAAAATTGTTTAAAATGTTCGGGAGGTGGTGGTGGACCAACCAACCTAAAACAGACACACTGCTGTTGATTGAGGTAGAAACAATTTATTCACATACTCCTAGGACATATGGCAACGCGTTTCTCAGGCAATATCCTGCTTCTTCGGGCAATAAAACAACAGGAGTATCACACTAAAAATGACAGAGACATAAAGCCAAATCAGATAGCTGTGTGTGACGTTATAGTATTACAGATGTATGGTATTGAGGATCATTGACTCAACGTTATAGAACTTGTTATATAACAATCTGCATTTGGAGATGTACTACGCAATGAAAAAATGATAAAACATGAAAAATAAAAAAATTAAATATGATAAAAGTGTACAAAAATATTGCGCAGTAACAACCATGATCAACCAGAAAAATTTTTTCTATGTATTGTTCTCTCTCTCTCTATATATATATACACACACACACACACACACACACACACACAAATGTACACCCAATTGCATATATACACAAACACACAAATGTGGACCAATTGGTGGTTAGATACTAATAGAAGAGGGGTAATGAGTATTGTAAGGGGAGAATAGGGTAGGACATGTTAATACAGGGATGGTGGGCTAAAGACATAGTACCAAGGAGGTGCATAGGATATATATATAGAGGAGAATGAGGTAAGCACAGGTAGGATTAAAAAGTTTAAAAATTGCATCAAAAGTATTAAAAAAGGTTAACACTTACCAGCTAGGGGTCCAATATAAGCTTGGCACCTCTGTGCTGGTCTGGCTGGAATGACGGTGTTATATAGGGGAGATAAATGCCAATAATTCAATTAGTGACGTGTGGTGAGCCAGGGTGGGGAGGGAGGAGGTGTGGGCAGAGGTCTGACGAGAGACCAATGAGGTAAATGGTGGGCGGGACTCGTATAATTACTTGTAGTAGAGTGCGACGATAACGTCGCATTATTTCCACGGGGCTGAAGCAGTGGGCAGTGCGACGCCCGAACACTGCGCATGTGCATGGACTGTGTCATACCCGGTTTGTGACGGTGTGAGTGTACCAGTGTGTGTAATTAAACGAGCCCCGCCCACCATTCACCTCATTGGTCTCTCGTCAGAGCTCTGTCCACACCTCCTCCCTCACCCCCCGGCCCACCACGACCCTAATTGAATTATTGGCATTTATCTCCCCTATATAATGCCAGACCAGCACAGAGCTGCCAAGCTTATATTGGACCCCTAGCTGGTAAGTGTTAACCTTTTTTAATACTTTTGATGCCATTTTTAAACTAACTTTTTAATCCTACCTGTACAATACACATTACCCCTCTTCTTTTAGTATCTAACCGCCAATTGGTCCACATTTGTGTGTTTGTATAGGTTTATTTATTTGTGTATATATGCAATTGGGTGTACATTTGGGTGTACACAAGTATATATAGAGATAGATAGATAGATAGATAGATAGATAGATAGATAGATAGATAGATAGAAAAATTGGGGGTTGATCATGGTTGTTACTGCACAATATTTTTATACGCATTTTTATCATATTTAATTTTTTTATTGATCATGTTTTATTATCATTTTTTCATTGCGTATCACATAGTACATCTCCACATGCAGATTGTTATATAACTAGTTCTTTAACGTTGAGTCACGATCCTCAATACCATACATATGTAATACAATAACGCCACACACAGCTATCAGATTTGGCTTTATGTCTCTGTCATTTTCAGTGTTGTTTTACGCTCCTTAGAATGTTTGTTTCTAGGAATTCCAAAACTAGTTAAAATAATGCCAGAATCCCAAAATGCTCTGGGAGGAGAATTCCACATAGCTAAAAACCCTAGGCTGAGCACCACTGGAAGGGCAGGGCTACATACCAATATACAGCAATAGCAAGTATTTCTGAGGCTGAAGCCAGGAAAATTACCACAGAAGTGGGTATCCTGAATCATTTACTGCATTCTTCTATGTGTCACTTTAAAGTGGCTCCCTACAAACATGTACATGCACAGTACTAATTACATCCCATTTTTGCTATGATAAGTCTAGGAAAAGCAAATGGTGAACTCAAGAAGTACCGTATGCACACCAAAAAGAAAATTAGGCATCCTAATATAAGAATACTGTTTTGAAAGGTCAAACTTAACACAATGTGAGGCTTGGTTCAAAAATTAAAAAGGTGTCCAGTCCTGTTAGTTTTTGTCAGTTGGCATCAGTTTTGCATGGATTTCTATGGCTGTGTTCGCACATAAAAAGGTGTACATTTATGGTCCGGTCAGGCAAAACCGATAGAAAACTGACAGGACAGGATTGGACCGAAACGTGTAGATTTATATGTGAACCAAGCCTTATTGCTATGAAGCTGCTTTGTAACGGACTCCAATCAATTATCTGATCCTAGTTCTAGTTAAACAATATTGCACTTTGCCTGTTGGAGAATGCATTACTACAACAACATGACTTTTATAGAGAACAGGCTTGAAAACTATCAGTATGAAGCGAGTCTAAGGAGAAAATACATTGTCATGTAACTAGCTGAGCAGGAACCTCATTAATGCGAGCCTTGGACCTACTCCAGGGTCTTCTTAGGAAAGGCAGGATGATAGCAGAAGTGAGTGGCTCAAGACACCTGAAAGGATTAGTTACAAGGCTGTAAGCTCTCTTTAAGGGCCCGTTTCCACTGACACAAATCTGCATGCATTTTCTGCATGCAGATTCGCATGACATACATAAGTCAATGGGCCTGTTTCCATTACAGGAAAAATGCACTTGCCCCCGCAGGCAAAAAAAAACAAAAAAAACCACCTTCGACTCTGTCAAAATTTTCTGCGTGGTTTAAGCGGTTTCGCTCTAACACGTATGTATTTTCGCATACACGTTTACGCATGCAGAAGTCAATAGTAATGATTGGCAACAGTAAAATCAAATTTGCATGAAAAAAAACTCCTGCAAACACAGGCAAATTCGCAGTCACATGCGAATCCGCAGGCGTATAGTGGAAACGGGCCCTTGTAGAAAGTAGAGATTTAGAAGAGGAATGTTTCTGGCTAATTAAAGCAAACTTAGGCTCTAAGAACAAAAAGTTAGATACTTACCTAAGCTCTAGGAAGCCTCTGCAGTGTTCTCCCCAGGATTTATTTCAACCGAGTGGCAGGAAAATGTAGCCGGGTGGAGCGGGATGGCGAGGCAGGTCACCTGGGCGCATGCATGGAGGTGCATAGCAGCAGATGCCACCGCGGCTATAGCTGCACTGCTATAGTCTGCATCCTGCGTAAAAGGTCAAATCTTGGGTTCCGACCCCCGATGAAGAGGTCCTCTTCATCGCAGGCACTCTGCACTTTCCATATTGATACCCTATTGCTGCCATATATGTTTACTGGATCGTTTTATCAAGTAAATTAATGTGTTATGTTTTGCACTGAAACCAACAAATTATCAAGCATGTCCTGTTGAACACATTATTTTAATCTCCAGGGCAGTACAGTCATTAGCAGTTGCTGACTTTAAAGCAGACCTGAACTCAGAACTTCCTCTCTGCTCTAAAAGATACAGAATAACATAATAACCTTTAAAGAAAAACAACATGTCTTTGTTACAGCGGATATAAATCCTGAAACAATTCTGCATTGTTTCTACTTCCTGATTCATGGAAGCAGACATATTGTTAAAATTATGTGCTTTCAAATGAGCTTATCTGCCATGGCAGTCAGGTGACACGGGGAGAGATCAAATTACAATACGTGATTAGACACAAATGATGGGGAATTAGACAGGCTAAACTCTCTAAATATATACAGGGTGCATTTCTCTAGGTTTTCCTTCTGTCTTGTGCACGAGTTCAGGTCCACTTTAATGAACTCAATATTTCCTGTTCCTGGGTCACAGAAAAAATGCTCATCACTACTGATGACTGATCTTATTATTGCAACGCAGTCTAGGCCACCTAAGCCTGGAAGTATTGATACCGTAGAAGTCACCAAGAAAAAAAAACATTGACACAAAAAGAGTTGCAAGTGTAGATAAATCGGGAGGACATTTCACAAAAAAATAATATGTACAGTATATTCCGGCGAATATGACAACTGGGCATATAAGACAACCCCCCAACTTTTCCAGTTAAACTATAGAGTTTGGGATATACTCGCAGTAAAAGACTACCCCTCTTCCAATGCACACCAAATAAAAATTAAAAAAATATCATATACTAGTGCTATATATGAACAGATACTGGTGCTGTACTGTATGTGGTACCCAGTATATAACAGTATATAGGCGGTTGACTGGTTGGATTGGTCAACTCTCCCTCTCCCAAAGTGGATTGGTCAGCTCTCCTTGTCTACCTGTTTATAAGAGCGGTATGGAAGAATAGATCATGCTGTGCCCATAAAACAGGCCTCTTTCACCCTTCTGGCCCACCCTTGTACCCTATTTATCCCCTTCTCTGCCTCTCTGATCTCGCACATGTGCGCCTTCCCCGCTTCACTACAGTCCTCAGCAGTGAGATCTGAGAATCAGTAACAGGATAGAGCGTATCACCCGGCATCAATGACACCCGGCGTATAAGACGACCCCTGACTCTATAGCAATATGACAATACAGGAATATATGCAAACCAGATCACGCAGCACAGTATGAGCACAAGGTAATGCTTAGTCAGTCATTGGATGGAGCATGGAGATAAGGCAAGTTAGGTTCACTCAAATGCATAGCATGGGTTCACAGTAATGGAGGGGCATGATCAGGTAGGACACAAAAGTAGGAGGACCCTGCCCAAAGGCTTACAATCTAGAGGGAGAGGTAGGGACAAGAAAAGTAGGGGACCAGAGTTCAGCTGTGGGTTTAGAGCACTTGTGAGGGGTAGTAGGCCAGAGTGAAAAGGTGAGTTTTGAGGGCCTTCTTGAAGATGTTGGAAGGAGGGGGCTGCCCTAATGGGTGGAGGTAGAGAGTTCCATAGTGTTGGAGCAGCTCTTGAGAAGTCCTGGAGGCGTGCATGGGACTGGGTGATGCGGGGGGCGGTCAGGTGAGGTTCATTGGAAGAGCGGAGTAAGCGGCTAGGTGTGTACCTCTGAGTAAGATTGGTAATGTAGGTTGGACAGGTTTTGTGGACAGATATTTAGGTCAGACAGTATCTTGAATCTGATTCTGGACTGGATAGGAAGTCAGTGGAAGGATTCAAGGAGGGCAGCCACCATGGTGGAGCGATGGGAGGAATGGATTATTCTGGCTGCCGCATTCATGATGGACTGCAGCGGGGCAATTCGGGTCATTGGGAGACCAGATAGGAGGGCATTGCAGTAGTCGAGACGGGAAATTATGAGGGCATGGATGAGGAGTTTGGTGGTGGCAGAGGTCAGGAAAGGGCGAATCTTACAGATGTTACGAAGGTGGAAGTTGCAGGACTTTGTGAAGTTTTGGATGTGGGGAGTGATGGAGAGTGCGGAGTCCAGGGTGACACCCAGTGGGCTTGAGAGGTAGGGTGAATGGTCAAAAAGAATAAAGATAAGGGAGCTCTGGAAACCAGATGTATATGTAAAAAAGTCTTTTGAACTTTTTAATTGTAAGTTTAAATAAGGTTTTAATGAAAATAAGAATAATACATGCAGATTGCATAAAGCATATAAAAGGCACACAATCAGATGGTCATACATCCATACAATAAGAATTAAGTAAGAACATCAAAAATAAATACAACTCAAAACTGGCGTACAGGCAAACAGTAAAAACTTTACCAGAAAAAGTAGAAAGCCAAATTGAAACTTCTCGGACGCAGAAATTACTTTTTAATTTTTAATACAAAAATACACAGCAATGATTCTCCTCAACAAGGCCGATACAGATGGTGTCTTGGGGATGTCTGCCCTATAGCTAGCACTACAAATGACAAGACACAACATATTTATATCGCTCTTTTCTCCTGGTACAGTCAAAGCGAAAGAACTGCAGCCACTAGGGCCCTTCAGCAGTAGCAGTGTTAGGGAGTCTTGCCCAAGGTCTCTTTACTGGAAAGTTGCTGGCTTACTGAACAGAAAGAGCCCAATTTCGAAACCCTGGTCCCCTGTGTCAGAGGCAGAGCCCTTAACCAGCACACTCGCCAGCCACAATTGGTGTTTGTTTTACTGAACTCTGAGTCCAGATACATTCATGTGCTGTTGTCATATGTATAGTAAATATGGTTATATTAATGTCAGACTATATATCAGATGTAAACTGTATTTGCAAGGCTGAAGGAGAAGCCACTAGACTCAAAACAAGTCAGCGTTGTTGCCTAATAACAGAAAATACTGTTATTTCTCATTGTCCATGAGGTCTATGTGCTAATTATCCTATGTCTTTGGAAGAATTACCATTTGATCATAATTTGATTCTTTAAAGAGAAACTCCAACCTAGAATTGAACTTTATCTCAATCAGTAGCTGATACCCCCTTTTACATGAGAAATATAATGATTTTCACAAACAGACCATCAGGGGGCGCTGTATGACTGATTTTGTGCTGAAACCACTCCCACAAGAAGCTCTGAGTACCGCGGTACTCTGGGCAAACTGCCACAATGCAACAATGTTCACAGACAGGTATTAGCTGTTTACAGCTGTCTCTAACAGCCAAAACAGCTAGGAGCAGCTACATAACCTGCCCACAGTAACAATGTCACCATGATACATGTCAGAATGTGAATCTGGGAGAGGAAAGATTTTACAATGAGCAAACACTGACTAAATCATTTATACATAATTATGGTAAAAAATGAAGCACTTTTTTTACTACATTATTTTCAATAGAGTTCCTCTTTAAGTTACTTTACACAACAGTATTTACAGCAGTAAAAATAAAATACAAAATGCCAATAAAAATAGGTGGAGAAAAAAAGCAAACGATAAAGCAAGATCATTTTTTGACACTGAAGTCTTCAACATCACATGTGCGCAATTTCCCTTGAACAAGCCATTAGCCTCAATTACCAAGCGCTATAATTACAACTCTGCTAGAAAACAAGCCACCTCTATAGAACAAAGGAGAAATAAACACAACAAACTATCCTCCTTTCTAATTATGATGAGGAACACAGCAAGGGGAGAGACCAGCAGTACTTGTGATCTTCCATGTCAGGCTGAGGCCACCACAAACCACATGAGAAGAGCTGAATGCAAAGAACGTGTTTTCGAAGGACAAACTTCTAAGCCCATAATTCATTCTTAAAGATTATTTGAATCATAATTCCAACACAGTAATTAAGATCATGGCCTGGAGCCAGATGTCACTTTCATACCAACAGCATGTCCCATTCAAAAATCATGCCTATATTCATCAAACTGTGTTGGAGAACAGGCACAACATGGATCAGTGGTTCTGTGCTTCTACGAAGAGATACCAAATGTTTCTGAGAATAAAAATAAGTACTAGTGAGGCTGTAAAGCGAGAATTCTTCAAGGAAACCTGATGTGCAACACACCTAAGCATTTATACTTACCTGGGGCTTCCTCCAACTCCCTGTAGGCGATGGGTTCCCTCGCAGTCCTCCTGGGCATCTCCGTTGTCCCGCAGTCAGCTCTACATTGCAATAGAGATGAAAGCACATGGTGTGTGGGAAAGTGATGTGCGCGTTGCCCACACGCTGCAAGTGTGAAACCTTCCTCAGTGAACAACGAAAACCTAGCTGACCTCTGACTACAAGGGATTATGACAAAAGAGGGTGGAAATTTAGCAGTGTTATTCATAAATGCACCTATATTAGAAGAGTTGACTTTCAGAGAGCTTCTATCTCTATGAAGCTCTAAAACTGAACACCCTCATGGGTGAGTATTAAATGTGAGTGGGTAGACAGTTAAAGATGGGGAGCAGAAAGGAAGAATTCCAGAAATGGGCTAAACAATCGGAACTCCGTCATTATATGAGGAGAACAATTATTCACAAATGTAAAACATTCAAGACATTGTAGAGCTGCCAGTCTGCTCAAAGACATTGCAAAAAAAGGTGAAAAAACAAAACAAAACCAAGAGCTACATCTCTACAGATCTCAGTATTAGCATGTTAAAGCTTAAAATGAATGCCCATACGATTTGAAAAAGCCTGACCAATCATAGCATATTTGGAGGCATTTTCAGGAAAATACATCTTCTCCCTAAAAAGAACAGTGCACCTATCCAAACCGTGAGACTTTTGGAACAACATCCTTTGGACAAACAAGACCAGAGTTGAGACATTTGGCCACAATGCACAGCATCAAATGTGCTAAAAACCAAACAGCACAAACAAAAATCAACAAGGCACCTTGCAGTCATTGAGTTGACCATAAACACCTCTGTATCCCAAAGTGATCTAAAGTGCGATGTGAGACTCTCACTCAGTCCAGTCCCTAGTCTGTCCTGTCACTCCCTTTAACCCCCCTCCACGCCCCCCCCCCCCCCAACCCCTTCCTTCCGTCTCTCCTGAAAGTCCTACCTTCCAGTCAGACTGACTGCCCGGAATGATGGTTGTGTACTGCCAAGTGCCACGCGCCACGTGCCATGTGCCACATCCGGCATGCTCCTGGCACACATTACTTCTGCTGCCTGTGCAGCTCCCACCGCCAGGCCAGGGTGCCACAGGCCACTGATACCACCTATATTTAACCCAAAACACAATTGCTGTGTCATTTTTGGGAGGTGTCTTGGCTGAAAACTGTCATGTCCCAGTTGTGCGGTTGGACTTGGACACAATGTGGGCTGCACGACCGCTGTCTGGAACCTTTGGAGGGGGGATTTTAAGTCCCCACATCATCAATTAGTGTTCCCCTTTACAAAATAATGATGCTACATGCCTCATATACCCTAAAAAATGTTTTTAAAGCAATTTAAAAGCCACTTCCGGTTTTTCATTAGGGATATCCGAATTTGCCCGGATATCCTGGATACTAAGGTCGGATATCTGATTCAGATTGGAAAATTTTGAAAATCGGATAGCCAACCAGGATATCTGGGTATCCGATTCGGATTTTGAAAAGGGGTATCCAAGCAGCACTAAAACGGATCACCAGGGGACACTTTATGGCTGATTTTGTGGTGAAACTCCTCCCACAAATGATGTCAGCGCCTCACAGCACTGAGGTTCTGACATCACACTGTGGGAGCCTTGTTGCATACTGGAAGTAACAGCGGTTTACAACTGCAAAAAAAAAAAGCAAGCAGCATCTCCTTCCAGTGACATCACCTGCCAGCAGTAAAAATGTCACTATGTGATAAATATCATTATGTAAATCAGGGAGAAGAAAGATTTTACAATGAGCAAACACTGACTAAATCCTTTATACATAATTATTGAAAAAATGAAGCACTTTTTTTATTACATTTTCACTAGAGTTCCTCTTTAAAAGAAATAACGGTTACCAATTTATTTACTTACAATGACCACAGCGTAAGCACTGGCACTACTGCAGAATGCCTCTTCATTTAATAAGGAATAATTAATTGGAATCTTCCTTCAAACATACTTCTTTTTCTAGCTTTGAAGTCTCTATATACAAGGTTACTTGAAACTGCTGCTCACCAAAAATTTATCAGGATGGTATTTACTGACTCAACAAGACGTTAAAAAATGCTTTGTAAAATCTGGCAGTCTGCAATAATTTACATTGCTGGACGTTACTAATACTTCCTTTCAAAGCACTGCGGGCAGAAATCAGGATTCTGAGATGGAGTATTAACTTGCTGTAACTTTTAACGGTCACATTAATCTTGTGCGGACAGATCGCTCTGTTTTAAGCAGCACCACTACAACAGGAAGTTCTTAAAGCTGCAGAAAAACTCGCCACAAAATGGATTAGAAGACTGTGAAAAGGGGAATACACTGCAGACATTACTCAGGTTTAGCTGAAGACAGACAGTCACATCAAAGTGTGTGTTATAAGGCAGTCTGAACAGCCACAGATTTAGCAATTATCTGTGAGGTCAGAGAACAATATCTCCTCACCTGTTATTTTCAAGTTTTCAATCTATACGGCTTATACTTTACCAGCTCTGAGTAATGCATATGTAAGTGAAAAGAGTGTAAATATACATAACCAAAAAAGCCATTTACCTCTTAAGGAAGAATTGTAGTATAGAAAACTCCATGGTGTCAGACTAACGCCTCATGCACATAGAGTAGTAGGTGTGTCTCCGCACCCTAGAGAAAAAGACACAGGAGAGGCCGCTCATACCCAGTGACTAGTAGGCCCAGTAGGCCCCTGCACACCCAGTGACTAGACAGTGCACTATACATTACCTGGCTCCAGGTGCTGTCCTTCCTCCATACACACACCCCACGTGGTTACCAGCATACACGTCGGCGTGTGTGACGTCACACACGCGCCACATTACTCTGGCAGCTACATCGGGCGTGTGTATGAACTAAGGACAGCGCCTGGAGCCAGAGGAGGACAAGCGACAGCCACGTACGGGTAATGTATCGTGCACTGGCAGGCACAGGGTCGGGCCAGCAAGTCGGCGGATGCGGCATCACAAGTTCGATTCCGGATGGATTTTAGCATGAAATTGATTGTGACTCTGCCTGCGGTTTATGGGCATCCAACAGATCTCTGACTGGTTTCGATTAGAGAGAGATTTGTCTCTTGGTCAAATCTGCCCATCATCACTAGATGTATGGTTACTAGTCACTGGGTATGAGAGGCCCCTTCAGAAGATTGAGTGGGGGGGTTTGCAATTGGGCACACATTACACATTATGGGGACAGCGTCGGAGAGTTTTGTTGAGTTCATCACTCGTCCCGGTATTGCTCACCATTACTGCTGTGCAACTGATCGAGTAAGTTGCCTCTGAATCTTGCAGCATGTAAAACCGATTAATTAATGCGACCAATTTCGGACTGCAACTGGTCGCATAGTCAATCAAGCATGCACTTGGTGGCCCCAATTTTCTTCCAAATATAATAATCGAATCAGATGGTTGATTGGCCGCCAAGTCGCCTGATGTATGGCCCCTTTTATGGCCTATGTAAGCAATAATGGAATAGCTATGTATGCCTCCCCTTCCTCCAACTAGCAGGCAAGGCCACCAAATGTAAAAACAATTCAGGTAGCAGAGTGACCCTGGATATCTTTGAAAACCAAATGAGATAGCAGAAAAAACAACAATCCTCCTCTAATCTGTATGTTTAACTTACTGTATCTCACATCCACAGTACAGTATACATCTCTGCTCAGTTTTTGCTTTGATGTAACCCAACAACTACTAGTGAGTAAAGTTTTAACCAAAGGCTCAAACAAGTCTTCAGCCAACAAAGCAATTACATGTTATCTAATCAATGTAAAGGATGTTAATATAGCTGTTAAAAGTTTTGTATTGTCCATCTTGAGAGATAAGGGAGTTTTTCACAGTGTGACCCTTGAAATAAACAAGGAAGAGACAGAAGATAAGTTCAGGAGTGTGAGGATCTTTATGGAGGACTGTGGTGAAAAAAACAGCAGTAGCACATTTGTTTACACACCAAATTAATCTGGCAAGGTACTTCTTCTGCAAAGCTCATCTCCAGACACAAATCTAAAATGTAATTTACCAATAGTAGTTCAGTAGAGTTCTCAATTGTTACCAGCATAGAATCAGTTTAAGAAGGCAAATTATACTCAGCCTTGCTTTTCAGTAAGAGGGTTTTCAGTGCCTTTTAGCACCTTAAAGTTAAACTCCAACCAAGAATTGAACTTTATCCCAATCAGTAGCTGATACCCCCTTTTACATGAGAAATATAATGCTTTTCACAAACAGACCATCAGGGGGCGCTGTGTGACTGATTTTGTGCTGAAACCCCTCCCACAAGAAGCTCTGAGTACCGCGGTACTTTTGGCAGTTTGTTACAATGTAACAATGTTCACAGACAGGAATTAGCGGTTTACAGCTGTCTCTAACAGCCAAAACAGCTAGCATCAGCTACATAACCTGCCCACAGTAAAAATGTCACCATGCAATAAATGTCAGAATGTAAATCGGGGAGAGGAAATATTTTACAATGAGCAAACACTAACTAAATCCTTTATACATAATTATTGTAAAAATGAAGCACTTTTTTTATTACATTATTTTCACTGGAGTTCCTCTTTAAGGTGGCCACACATCAGGTGACTTGGGAGGCTGATCGACCATCCAATTCGATTATTATAATCAAATTGGATGAAAATCAATGCCGCAAAGTGCATGCCCGATCGACAAAGCGACCAATATCAGGCCGGAAATTGGTCGCACGGTCAATTGCGCATGCCGCAACATGTCGGGGCCGAAGTTGGTTGGTCGGCTGTGCGGTGGTACGACGGTGATTTCCGGAACGGGCGACGAGACGACAAAACCCCCAACACATGCAAGTGTGTGCATTTATACATTACCTGTCCTCTAGCTGCCTCCGTGCTGTGTCCGAAACCGCCTGGCCGCTTTCCATACACGCCAATGGCGCATAGCGTCTGACATCAGATGCTACGCGCTGACGTCATACACTATGCGCCAGTAGTGTGTACGGAGAGCCGCCCAGAGATTAGACACTGCGCGGAGGCTGCTACAGGACAGGTAACGTATCAATGCACACGGGGCGGGGGGAATTTACACATTGGGGGTGAACGGTGGTTCGGACGCAGCGGATTCCCTTAAAATTTCATGCTGAAATCGGACGGGAATCTGCTTGTAGTATATGGGCAGGATCAACAAAAAGACAAATGTATCTCTCATCAGATTCGATTAGAGATAAATTTGTCTCTGTCGAATCTGCCCATAATTGTTAGTTCTATGGCCACCTTAATACTTTCCTAGTGGTTGTTTGTTACCATGAGCGATCTGGGTATTCTGTAGTATTGGTCCAAGCCCTATTGCATAAAGCCATATCAATCCCTGCCATGCACTGATGAGGACTAGAAAGTCTTAAACAGGCTGTATGCATGTTTGATTGATTTGGCTCTGTAAAATTTATTAGCAAAAGGCTTCCTTGCTATACACCAGTGGTTCTGCATGTGTGCCTGGCTTCAAGGGCATAAAAGATTTTCTTATTCAGGAGTGCTGCATCATGGGTAACCACAGTTTCTCACTTACAGGAAACCTGAAGCAAGAAGTATATGTAGGCTGCCATATTTATTTCATTTTAAACAATAGCAGTTGCCTGGCAGCACTGCTGATCTATTTGGCTGTGTCCGAATCTCACCAGAAACATACAAGGAGCTGATCTTGTCAGATTTGACAAAAATGTCAGAAACACATGATCCGCATGCTTGTTCAGTGTCTATGGCTAAAAGTAAGGATCTACAGGGCAGCCAGGTAACTGGTATTGATTAAAGGGACACTTAAGCCAGAAAAAAAAAAAGGAGTTTTACTCACCTGGGGCTTCTACCAGCCCCCAGCAGCAGTCCTGTGCCCTCAGTCACTCACTAATACTCTGGTCCCCCACTGCCAGCTAGTTTCGTTTTTGCCGACAGGCCCTACAGGACTGGCCACGCGTAGCTTTCTCTCCGCATTCCCGACTGTAATTAGCGCTACTGCACAGTGCCACAACGCGTACAAAAATACGCGTTGCCGCATATCTATGCGTAGGTAATGCGGCAACGCGTATCTTTGTACGCGTTGCGGTCCGCAATAGCGCTAATTGCAGTCGGGAATGCAGAGAAAGCTACGCGTGGCCAGTCCTGACAGTCCTGACAGCAAAAACGAAACTAGCTGGCAGCGGGGGACCAGAGGATTAGTGAGTGTGTGACTGAGGGCACAGGACTGCTGCAGGGGGCTGGTAGAAGCCCCAGGTGAGTAAAACTTTTTTTTCTGGCTTAAGTGTCCCTTTAAAAGGAAATAAATACGGCAGCCTCCATATCCCTCTTAATTCAGGTGTCCTTTAACCTCCCTGGCGGTATGATTTTTTCCGAATTTTCGGGTCTTTACCAAACTTTTCAGGCTCTAAAACAAGGAAAAAAATCATGCCATCAGCAGCCCACGCACTTACTCACCTCTCTGGGCTCCAGCGCTGCAATTTTCTCCCCATCCTCCAGGTGGCGGTGTAACTCTGTAGTGAGATCACTAATGGCGATCTCACCAGAGTGATTCAGAGCCTTCGTGGGGAGAAAGTAGATTGGCTGCCAGCGTCTGGATCACCTGGGAGGTGAGTAAAAACGCCTGCTGCGCTCCATTGCTCTGCATTGAGCCAGCTCAGGGTTCCCGCCAGGGAGGTTCATGGTGATTTATTACAAATACCGTCTGTTTTAAGAAGACAAATTATACTCAGCATCAAAGAAGGCCTCTCCCAACATAGCAAAGAAAACTGATAGAAAACGGAGCAGCTAATAATAAATAAGAATAAAGCCAGGGCTGTGGAGTCAGTACAAAAGTCATCCAACTCAGACTCCTCAGCTCCACAGCCCTGAATACAATAACATTTGTATAGCACTTTTCTCCTGTTCATCTCAAAGCGCCGCTCAATTGGCAACCCTGATTACTATTCTGAGTTCTCATTTCATTTAAATGCTGAAACTGATCGGTTGCTCCGGGCAACATCTTTACTTTAATTTCACGCGTTTATAAAATAAGGCTCACTGAAGTGCTGGCAAATCCTCACATTCACCCTGGCCGATTAGTAAGCAATCAAAATCCAGCTGTTCAGAGCACTCTTTACTGGGCTGTGACATATAAGCTAGACAGCCCTTGGCCGAGATGTCCATTCTTTGCCATCTCAGTAAAAACTCTATATTTTTGCACCTTCATGATTGGGACAAATGTTCTGCGCTACCCGGGCGAGCACACAGCTGCCCCATGACACTGCTTAGCAAGCTGCAATGGCAGAACAATAAACAATTAGCACATTGTATTCCTTTGCTTCTGACAGCAAGATATAGCTCACTGTTGCACCATTCATCATCCCACCAAACATTACAACACTACTATAGTTCACGTATGTTCCAAGTACAGCCTGGGGGCCTAATTCAGCACACCAAGCCTTTTCTGGTGGCCCATTCCATGTGGCCTGCAGACTGTAGCTGCGGTGCCGCATGCCAGGGCAAGCTTGCGTCACCGCTCTGCTTACCCCTTTGTTTGCCTGTAGGTTATCAGCTGATCGCTGCATGGATATGCTGTTCAACTATAACAGGGGTGTCCAAACTGTTTAGGCCATGGGCCATGTTGATTTTCTTGAGAGTGCTAGGGGGCAAAACAAGCTAAATTAAATACAATTTTTGATGATTGCCGTTAGGATACACTATGTCTCTGACATTTTGTCAAATAAAACCTTTCCATGGGAAATAACCCATATGCATACGGTAGCAGTTAGCACAGTAGCAGCTGCTAATCATTGGCTTTTACTGGACGTGCTCGGCCACGGACACGCAGGCGCAGTGGAGTTCGTCTAATTAGACAAAAAAAAAAGGGGAATGAGAACTGAGAAGGATATGGAGGATGCCATATTTGTTTTCTTTTAAACAGCAGCAGTTGCCTGGCAGTCTTGCTCATCATTCTGTCATTAGTAGTGTGAATCATACACCTGAAACAAGCATGTGGCTAATCTAGTCAGATTTTTGTCAGAAACACCTGCTCTGCATGCTTGTTCATGTTCTATGGCTAAAAAGCATTGAGGGGCAGAGGATCAGCAGGGCAGCCAGTCTATTATTGTTTATAATTAAATAAATATACCAGCCTCCATATCTCACTTCAGTTTCCCTCAAAGCCAGTTTTACACTGCAAATGTGTGGTGCAAGTACCGCACCGCACGGCACGGCAGAAACGAGGCTTCATATAACCCTGCGCCATGGTGCCAGGACAGGGTCATATGCACAGGCCCGCTCCCAGCTTGTGACGTTCTCCCCGCTGGGCAGGAAGTCCGTCACTGGGATTCACGCCGGCCTGCACATGCGCGTCACACCACGCTCCCGTCGTTCACAGTGCCTGCGTCGCCAATTGCCTTGCATTAATCCATAATTTGCACGGTAAGCATGGATGATGCGTTAACACACTGCTGCCTTTGCACCGGCATTACAGCTATTTGGATACTGTCTGTGTGGCGTGTCGCAGCACGTTAACTGTGCACACCTCCAGACTTGCATGGTCCTTGTGCCGAGCTGCACCAGGAAATACCGTGATACGACGCAACCTGTCGAGTGTGCAAGGGGCCTTAAGGCAACAGTATCGATTAACGTTTTTTTTTTTACTTGGGATATTGAGAGTTCCTGAAGTGCTGGTAAATACTGATGTATACATTTAATTTGCTTATCTCTTTCGTTTACTTTATAAAGTTCTTTTCACTCTTAACTGACAGCAGTGCAAACCATGAGGGGAGGGGGAATTCCCTCACAGTGCATCTATTAATCCTTTCTGTGAGAGAAAGCTCTCAGCAGCTGCTGTGTCTCTGACTGAACTGTCTGCAGAGAACAGAGGAAATGTAATTTATGTGCAACATAGTAGAAAAGGTGGTCACTGTGGGGATACCACAGTCATCTGTATTACAAGGACAGACCAGGAGCCAATTGGTGCAGTATTGTGGAGTATTAGATGTTAGATTGTAGTATAAGAGTATTTATACTCACAAAGTCCCTGCAACCACCATATATCGCTAACAGAGAAATAACCATCCGCGCTCGGTATTCCAGGTCCTACTGGAACTGGATGGTAGCACTCCTGGTTGGTCCTTCTTGGTTGTAGATAACACCACACTTGGAAGGTAAACACCTCCAAAGGAGATGTAAAGTATAGTACGGAGGGGTGGAGGCACACAAAAATAGGTAATGTAATGAAACAAAAAATAATAATAGGGTGAAGGGAGGTGTCTTTGCCACTCCAGATGGAAGAACCCAAACCTCAGGGTAAATGTAAAAAAAAATGTAAATTATTTATTCAGCATGATTAAAAGAACAATGCGTTTCACGGGTCTCAGCCTGCTTCTTCAGGTCAATAAAAGTGCCCTTAAAATATGGTCACAAGCATGGACGCCAGATTTTCGCACGCGTTATGTTCCGATAGCACGGCCAACTGCGTTTGATAATGTGAACGTGGCCTTAGACATTATTTGTACATAGTCATTTTGATAGTGTTTCTTTAAGTAAATAGTAGGCCACTGGCAGATATTTGTATTACATAAATGTCATTATGAATTACAAAAACAAACCATCAAATCCGTGACAGTAGAGGAGGCCATGAAATTGAAGAATTTTAAAACTTTCAACATCACATAAGTATAAAAAAAACCACATAGTTGCCATTCAACAACAGACATAAAACAAAATCGCTTTATACATGAAAAGCAACCTACACAAATCGCAAAGAGACAGAACATTTTCTCACAGGCCTATATACCAAAATGTCACATATTTAAATACTTAAAAAAAAAAGACCACAGCGCTGCAATTTCTTACTGCGGAATATTTGCACAGCTCCATCGCACAATCTGAACGCTCCCAATTCTGATTTATGTCAGAAATAAAGTTGGGATTTTCGCTGTTAACTCAAAACATACCACCTCGGGGATTCCATAACAGTTCATAAAATGTCTTTTTTTTTATAATAAAAGAAAAAAGTTAAAAAAAAGAAAAAAGAAAAAAGCTACATTAGCTTGCCTTGCAAGCTTTCTCTTCTGAGAGAGAAAAAACATGTGTAGCATCATGTGTGTACTGTTAGAGGGAGGGATGTAAAATCTGAAACGGCAAATAAAGCAGGTGGTATAATTTTGAAGAGTGACTCAGAGTTTAATGGCATTACCAGGTTATTCTAGCAGACTAATTCTCACTCACTGCATGACTTCAATGAAACTCTCAGCGCTCACGCTGACTTCGATTTAGCTCAAGTGCTATTTGATGCGTTTCATCTGGAGTTTTATTCACTTCAAACTACACTTCATTTAACCAGACTGCTGCTCCACTCATTTATTTTTCTACTTTATTACTCTTGCGTTGCTATTGTGGCGTTTACATAACAGTGCTGTGCATTGCGTTGTTTGGGTACACTGTGAAGGTGTCAGTGCTGCGATTTCTCTCGCGAACAGAGTTTTTTAAAAAAATTTTTTAGGACAATCAGTTTTTTGTAACATCATTTAACTAAAGGTAAATTATGTTTAGGTATGGCCCCGCTTAGGAGAACTCATGGAGAAGCATGTGATCAGTTTGATCAGCTGATAGATTTGTAAGGTTCCGATTTGCTGGTCCTGATCATGTGTTAAACCAGGAAGTCATCACAGCAAATCAGGACCTTACAAATCTATCGGCTGATCAAACTGATCACATGCTTCTACATGAGTTCCTCTAATCAGGGCCATCCCTAACGATGTTTAGCGACATGCAGAAATCATGACCATCACTGCGGATTCCCATAGATTCCCGTGCAAATTACCACAATTGTTTGGAGACCCGTACACGCCAGTTGCTTTTCCCGCTGTACGCGATTCTGGAAGATGGATCGGGGATCCACTTGTTTGTACATCGCCGTGGATCCCCGATCCATCTTTAGGTGAGCACTGTGCTTAAGGATTTCGTGTCAATTGGAC
Organism: Hyperolius riggenbachi; assembly: GCF_040937935.1. NCBI lineage: Eukaryota > Metazoa > Chordata > Amphibia > Anura > Hyperoliidae > Hyperolius > Hyperolius riggenbachi. Next base: position 388,360,470 of record NC_090650.1, on the reverse strand, counting down.
AGAAACGTGTTGAAAAAGTGCAGAGAAAGTCTAGATCTGCTTACACCCAAATCATGTTTTTTTCCCCCCCAAAATAATACATTGTCGTCATACAATGTACTAGGAACATAATTTAAATATTGTGATAGCTGAAACAAAAGGGCAAATAGAATGTGTGGGTTTTTACTTATAGTAGCATTTTAAAACTTAAGGGAAAGAATTGGAGAAAGTGCATTTTTTAAGTTAATTGAGGTACATTCTTCATAAAATATGACAACTCAAGTGCCCCAGAAGATATAGTTTTGAAGTAAATAACTACTTTGAGGATCGCTAGTGTATTTAATGAGCGTTTTGTAAGCGATTTTATTAGTGTTTTCTGGCTAGTTTGGAAGCGATTTTAAAAAGTGTAAGCGTTTTGCCAGCGATTCTGTAGCGATTAGCGGTTTTAATTCTGATTGGTCCTTTCAATTAATTTAAATTTTTGACAGTGTGCAGGAATTTAAAAATGGTAGCAAAATCGCTCTGTGTAGGTTTTAATGAGCAATTACGCCAGCGTTTATATACTTTACATTGTAGAAACGCTAACGCTAAAAATGATGCATGTCCTGCATTTGCAATTCTGGTAATCGCAATCGCTCCAGTGGAATTTGGCCCATCCATTAACATTAGCTGAGCGTTTAGGGAAATTGCTAGCGTTTTGAATCGCTCGGGTTCCAGCCCTTAAAGTGAACCTCCAGACTAAAAATTGACTCAGCAGCACTGGAAAGGCCTGGTATTTCTTTAACTGTTTTACAGCATCAGAACTTTTTTCCTCTTATACAAGCCTCATTTTTAGCTGCACAGAAAAAAACTGCCAGGGCATTTTTCCTCTAATGCTGTGCAAAGCATGATGGGATTTCTGATGATGTTGTTCTCGTTCTGCTGTTTTGGAGCTTTTTCTTTTTTTTTTTTTTTTTTTTTTTTTTTTTACATTTTGAATTTGACATTTGAAGCCTAGCACATGCAGCTGGGAGGGGTGATCAGGACACAGGACAGTTGGAACTGTGTCTCCTGCTCCCTGTCACCTCCTTTCAACCAAAAAGATGGCTGCCCCCATGACAAAGATGGCAGCCCCCAGGAATCACAAACATTTGCCTGTTCTTTTAAAACAGGGGTGGGTAAGGGATTATATTACCTATCTATTCTAATTAACATAACTAATGTAACTTAATGAAAGTATGTTTGTTTAGGCTGAAGTTCCCCTTTAAGGTTATTCTATACGGAGTCTTAACCATTGTAATCCATGAGTTCAGCATAAAGGCATCTGTAGTACAGTAAGTACCCATGTCTATATTTTGTGTGTACAATTGTCTGTATTATGAATACGTTGGCGCTTTTACATAATAATAATACTCCAGGTAAAGCAGAATTTGCATCCTGGCATTATGACTAAGCAATAATAGGAGTGTTTTTTGGTATATGGACAAATGATCACACTCAATTAGCCCAGCAAACACTACTCTAGGAGTCAGAATATATGGTACCTCAACAAGCTTCAAAATTCCATTCCCCCACTCCCACCCCAAAATTAATGCAATTTATTACACGCCAATAATATAGAAATAAAAATATCAGATTAGTTTTTGCCCCTGGTACAGCTAGATAGCACCTGATAATTAATTTTGTGTGTGTGCTTGCCAGAATAGAATAATCCCCATGCAGAGTCCTTATGTGGCTATGCCTATTCCAGGATAAGGCTAGTGACATATACTGTATCATGTCATTATGGTCACATTCTGCTCCTTCAAAGTAAATTCTCCATCTAGCCAGAGTAGCATTCATTCTTACCACATTACCAGTTAGGAAACCGCAATACAAAGCTAAGCGTTTTATCAATCCTCAGCCCAATCAATAGGCTTACCAGGGCAACAGACTCTAAAGCTACCCATACACTAAGTCGATTTCCCGTCTATATACAGCAGATTCGATCACTGTGATCAAATCTTCTGTGAAATTGATAACGCAAATGTTGACCAACCGATTTCCATCCGAAAACAATCAATTCATTCGATCTGTCCCGGCGGAAAAGTTTGCTTGATCACGGGCAGGTCGGGAGCATGTCGTTAGCGGCAATCGATTCAGTGACGACCAACCAGCATAGCGGAAGCAATACATTACCTGTCCGCCAGCACGAGTCCCCGGTCCATGCTGACATTTTCTCTGGCTGGCCTGTCTCCTCATTACTTCCTGTCTCCTCCTGTGACAAGCTGAAGTTCAAACAATAGAGCGCCTTCTACTGTTAGTTCTTCTGCTCGTCACAGTAATGGGCAGCCAATAGATCCCTCTGTGATCAGATTTGATTAGAGAGGGATCTATCTGTTGGTCAATCTGGTGGCAATCGACCAGTGTATGGCTGCCTTAAAGAGAACCCGAGTTGGGTTTGAAGAATATTATCTGCATACAGAGGCTGGATCTGCCTATACAGCCCAGCCTCTGTTGCTATCCCAACCCCCCCTAAGGTCCCCCTGCACTCTGCAATCCCTCATAAATCACAGCCACGCTGCTGACAAACAGCTTGTCAGAGCTGGCTGTGTTTATCTCTATAGTGCCAGTCTGCTACTCTCCCCGCCTCCTGCAGAACTCCAGCCCCCACCTGCATCCCTTCCCTCCCTGCTGATTGGAGGGAAGGGACGGGGGCAGGGACCGGAGCTATGGAGGAGGCAGGGGAGCAGCTGAGACTGACACTACAGATGTAAACACAGCCTCAAAGCACGGCTGTGATTTATGAGGGTCTGCAGAGTGCAGAGGGACCTTAGTGGGGTTTGGGATAGCAACAGAGTCTGGGCTATATAGGCAGAGAACATTCTATAAACACACCTCGGGTTCTCTTTAATGTTTGTTGCTTATCCCCTAACTAAAACCTAATTTCATGCCTCACCTCAAGATATCTGAAATACATTTAATTATCTAGATGAGATTTCATCAACTGTAAGCAGTGCACCTTTGGAAAGTCGTATGTCAAATAGTTTTATCATTAGATTTAGCCCATGCAATGGTATTTGGGAAGACACATAAATGTTAATTGCTTTGATAAAGTTATAGGTGTTCTGTATGCCTAAATATTTTGATAGGTTCACCCATAATAGTGACCAGTGAACCCAGCACTCTTGGCCTCCTGATCTGGTTGGAATATTGGTAATTTTTACAGGTTGGTTTGCAAACCAGAAAACTGGGCACATTTTAATAATATTCGAGTAAATGTGTTTTTATTTGCTTGCGCTTTCATAAATTCAGAGGCTATTTTAAGCTACTCTACGTTGTAAGTTCTTCAGAGAATAGCCTTCTCATTGTTTCCAGCCTCTGTTATATTAAAGTCTACCAGAACATGTATAGCAAAGGCCCCGTTATCTGGAACTGGCGACCAGAAGTCTCAACTAACTGGCATGCCTGAGGGGATAACCGGGACTTACTCGCCAAGCCCCCAACGACATCCTGTAGCGCGTAGCTGCTTCCGGCGTCCGTGCACGGCTCTCATCATGCACAGAGGATGTCAGAAAGTCACCAGGAGCTACAGGACATCACCGGAGGCTCAGTGCGTATACTATCCTGCGTGGGGGGTTGTGCTTTTTTGGCCGGTTACACATGTAACCTGGTATGCGCTGGTGCTGCATACCTGGAACTTTGCTGTAGTTGTATTGTTGGATGTTCCTATTGTATTATGCATGAGCGATCCATGTATTTGTCACAGACTAAAGCTACATACACACGGGTTACAACTGTCGCTGCAACCACGTGGCACACGGGGGGTGTGTATGATGCGCGCGCCACAAACCGTCGCTAGTCTGAGCTGTCGCTGGGCGATTGACTTGGTCAATCGCCGGCAACAGCTGTCGCCGCAACTTCGACGCAACTGCCACTAGTCCGCCGTGTGTATGCGGACTAGCGACAGCAACTCCATACACAATGTATGGAGCTTCTGGCGGGGGGGAGGAACCTTTGGCGACAGCTTCCGCCACGTCTCTACCTTTGGGCAGAGACGTGTAGACATCTGTCGCGGGGGCGGGGCCATCATGTGCGCTTTCCCTATGCGCTAGCGACCAACCACTTTTGTCCCCCATGTGTATGTACCATTAATGTCTGTATTGCAATTGACAATAATGCTATAAATAACCAAGCACAAGTCGATCAATTTTCCCCTTTTATGAGAAAAAGGAGACCCATGCAATTGGCAATGCTGTAAAGGAAACGGATATGGCAGCCTCCATGTCCCTCTCATTACAGAATCACTTCAAAAATGAAACTATAAAATATACACAAGAAAACTTACCAATATTGTGGCAGTCTTAGTAGCTTTCCATACACTGCAGTACTAAAGGCAGGAATAATGGGGACAGGACTGCAATAAGACCCTTTGCTGTCAAGACAGGTGAGACCAGCCTGAAAGCCAAATACCTGCAATAAAATTCAACAAAGGCTGTTAATAAGTTGGTGCTGTTTAAAAGGCAAATATATTTTAAATTTGACCTACAATTAAATTATAGCTTGCATGCAAAGATTGTTTTTATAGTCTCTACAGTAACAATATTCTTTCCTCAAGAAAACAGAGTAACCAAGCAGCTCGGGGTGCCCGAAACCACTGAGAAGGCAAATTTCACCAAGCATTCCTCAAGAAACAATGTTTTATTAGCAATAAGTATCCCTGGAGCTCCTAGCAGGGGATTTTGCCTAGGCACAAATCTAAAGTACACCTGACCAGAGAAGGATTTGAAGGATTTGAAGGCTGCCATATTTATTTCCTTTTAAACTATACCAGTTGCCTGGCAGTACTGCTGATCTTTGGTTGCAGTAGTGTCTGAATCACACCTGAAATAAGTATGCGGATAAACCGGTCAGACTTCAGCTAAAAACACCTGATCTGCATGCTTGTTCAGGGGCTATGGCTACAAGTATTAGATGCAGTAGATAAGCAGGAGTGCCAGGACATTTGCATTGTTTAAAAGGAAGTAAATGCAAAAATCTCATCATATCCTTCTCACTTTAGATGTGCTATAAAAACCCTGTCGTTAAAGTAAAACTGAAGTGAATGAAAAAAAAACAAAGGTCTGGTACTTAGCTATAAAAGTAGAGCAGGGTATGGATCCTATTGAGCCTTTCCTGTCCTCTCATTCCAATGCCGTCAACCTCATTGTATGTATTCAACCAACTGGACCCTCTCCATAGATCAGTATCAGAATTTTTAGCACTACAGATTTGCTTTAATCTATTGTAGTACATTAGACAATGTGAATGCAACTTTACTTTAGCACATATGTGCGGCACACTGACGTAGTGCTGGGTTTCTAAATCGAATCCCAGCCAGTGCACTTCATATGCATGGAGTTTGTATGTTCTCCCCATGGCTGTGTGGGTTTCCTCCGGGTACTCCCGTTTCCTCCAACATCCCAAAAACATACAGATAAATTAAATGGCTTCACCCTAAAATTGGCCCTAGACAATGATGGACAAATTACTATGATGAGGATTAGATTATGAGCTCCTCTGAGTAAAGGGGCCCATACACTTATACTATTTTCCGTCGATATACAGCAGATTCGATCACGGTCATAGAATCTGCTGTGAAATCATTGCGCAAACGCTGACCGAACGATCGATTTCCGTCCGAAATCGATCGTTCCCGTCGATCTGTCCGCTTGGAAAATTTTGCTCGATCGCTGGCGGGTCGGGAGTGTGTCGATAGCGACGTTCGAATGTCCCAAGACCAACGCTAGCGGTAATACATTACCTGTTCTGCCGGCGCGTGTCCCCGCTGTCTCTTCTCCACGCTGGGCTCCAGCTGGCTTCACTTACTCCCCGTCAGTGGAAGTTTAATTAAAAACACTAGAGCGCCCTCTACTGTTTTAACTTCCCCAGACAGGAAGTAAAGTGAAGCTGGAGCCCAGAGCGAAGAAGAGGCAGCGGAGACCGGGGGACTCGCGCCGGCCAGATCAGGTAATGTATGCAGGGGAGGGGGGGGGGGGCGGCGTCAGCGGCAGCTCCACAGATTGTGAATCGGTTTCATAGTGAAATCGATTGAAAAAATCTGTTTGCAGTGTAGGCAGCCAATACATCCCTCTTTGATCAGATTCGATCACAGAGGGATCTATCTGCTGGTCGATCTGGTGGCAATCGACCAGTGTATAGGTGGCCACACTCCATATAATTTTTTAAATATCTGTTCAATTCAAGAATTGCAACCATTTTTTTCTGACTGATTGTAACATTTCAAAAATCTGACCAATGTACCATATACGTATGTTCAATTTTTCCCCAATTATGATAAAAATTATTGGAGACTGACAAAATTGCAGGGTGTGTATATTAATAAATTGACAATCTAACACACACCATACAATCTTTAGAAAGATTCAACTAAGCACTGTAAACCTATGGAAAGCTCATAGAGCCAAATTAATCTATGCCTTGTGCTCATCGGGATCATTTAAAACCGCTGTATGCAAGTTGAATTCGTATGGCTCTGTAAAATTAACAGGTCACAGGTACATTTTGCACCCCAGCTGTACTGGATGTGGGCCTGGCTTTCGGGGACACAAAGGGGCAATTTACATTTTAAGCAGTGGTGCATTGTGGGAGATGTTTCTTGCTTACATAAAGCTAAATAACATCTTCTGTTTTTTCAAGACAAATCCATATTTGGACAACATTTTCTAGTAAAACTGCTTGTTGGTGCCTTTAAAGTGAACCAAGCACCATTATTAGCAGCAAGGCATCTCAATAGCACATTAAAATGCATGGCAGCAATGTGTCTCATTGAAAAAGAAAAAGAAAACTTCCATTTCACCTTTTCTTTTTACATTTCAGACAGCTAAGGACTGATGTAATTGCTTTATTGCACACATTACAAGAAAGCAAACAACACATTATTATATGGGGGGGGTGGGGGTGGGGGAGGGTAATTAGGACAACATGCTTCAAAGAGTTACAGGAGTCACGTATGCTATCTTCACACCTTCCCTCTGCATAAATAAGGGCAGCTAGAAGGGGGGGGGGGGGACATGGCAGCTCCTATAGCTATTAGAAACCAGCAGAAATTACAGGGAATAAAAGAGTGCTTAGTTCACTTTAAGCCCCTTATAATACCCTAGTGGCCATGGGACACCGTCAGCTAGTTGGGTAATACATAAGTCAAAAAAAAAATTGTGCCATTTTGAAAGTGGTTTGCTTATCTGTTCCTATTTTCAAGTAATTTTTCCACCCTAACTTAAATGACCTATTTGCAGGTGACACTCAAACGGACACCATCCATCCCACACATTAAGTGGGGCTGATTTATCACATGTCTGGGCTGTGCGCTGTCTCCTGTACACTATTTCCTAGAACATCTGTCCTAGAACGACCTGTTGGGATCCATAATTGTTTCCATACCCTCCTGCACATGATCATTGATGTCTCCTTGTGATGACTATATTCAGGAACTTTGATGTTTTAACTACGCACCTCAATGATCTGTGGATATATTTCTTTGTTGCCCTTCACAAGCCAAAAACAATGTTTTGGAGTTCATGATGTGAAATGGAAGTTTTTTTTCCTTTTCTGTACTGTAGGTTACCTATTTCTGAAGTTATTCAAAGAGTAGGCTACATCTTCGTTGAATCACTGCAAAGGATTGTGGGTAAGCAAGCTAAGATTGCTCTCCGTCTGCCACACATCCTAATATCAGCCCAGACTGCAAGAGAATAAAGCTATTGCTCACATGCAGCAAACTTATGACATATGTTATCCATTATCTAGAATACACCAGTTACAAAGATTTGAGGCAGTGTTCCATCAAAGTCTACATTTTATGGTCAGAAATCTCTCATGTTCCCATGATCTCTCATGTTTTAAAGTCACCATAAATAGGTTCAGTTGTAGTCGATCATAAGGGAGTGGGCCCATTATAGTGGACCTCAGCTTCAAATGTATATCCAGACACAAAAAAAGGTCCAGACAGCTTTCAGTGCGGCCAGAGAAACATCAAATAGCCTGTTATGAAATGTAACGGTTTACATTAGACCTATAGTCTCTGAAAACTACTGCTCTCAAAACTTGTGTTTCTGACCCAAACTATTCCTCCCATAGCTTGTGAAGAATGATCTTCACAGAATGCATTATGGTCTCATACCATTTGATTTTGTCTATATAAAAACAATCTCTTTATAAAAGTCTTTAACCTCCATTGACCTGCCCAGCAAAACTTACACAAGTGACGGGACAAAGGGTATAAGGAATAAGTTATTCCACAAAATGGAGGGGGAGACCTGCTTTGTGGTATGCATGCCTACATTACTTGTATACACTAGTTTAATAAAATTAACCCCAGGTCACATGAACTGTAATTTGAGGTAAAACAAAAAACAAAACAAAAACCCAAACATATTTTGGCTTTATTAGGCCTAGTTCACACTTGTTAAAGAAGATCTAAGCTCAGAATGTTTTCTCTATTCTTTCGCCACAGCAAGATAGTCTTTATGGAGCTGGAAATAGTTTAGTAGGCAAGATGAAAAAAAAAAAACATCTCTAAGGTAAAAATGTAATTGAATAAAAGCCAAAATGTCAACAAGCACCTTCACGGTAGTAAATATGCATCATTTACCTAGGCCAGAAAGAAGGTTATCAGATATGTAATTATGATGGAAACTGTCTATACACCTCAAAGTTAGTCAGTCTACTCTAAACTGCTGCGTTAATAAAAAAAAAAGATGATTAGTAGTTTTACAATTCCTTTTGTGTCCCTCTCCCCCACCCCTTAGATTGTAAATCTATTTGACAGGGCCCCCCTTCCAGTGGGCTCTTCTCTGCCACTACATGGACTAAGTGACTCGTCTGAAATATTGAATCCCAACCTTGCATCCATGTACCACTGTTTATTTCTTACATTACTATTTTGTGTACTATTGTTAAATGCTGTAAATGCCCCTGTGTAGAATGGTTAAATGTTGTAACGTCTACCCTATGTATTGTACAGCGCTGCATAATATGTTAGCGCTTTATAAATACAATCACCTAAAGGATTATTTGGCACACCATACTAATACGTTGTTTGACCCCCTTTCGCCTTCAGAACTGCCTTAATTCTACATGGCATTGATTCAATAAGGGGCTAAAAGCATTCTTTAGAAATGTTGGCCCATATTGATTGGATAGCATCTTGCAGTTAATGGAAATTTGTGGGATGCACATCCAGGGCACGAAGCTCCCGTTCCATCACATCCCAAACATGCTCTATTGGGTTGAGATCTGGTGACTGTGGGGGCCATTTTAGTACAGTGAACTCATTGTCATGTTCAAGAAAGAAAGAAGTAGCCCTTCAGAGGATGGGTACATGGTGATCATGAAGGCATGGACATGGTCAGAAACAACGCTCAGGTAGCCCGTGGCATTTAAACGATGCCCAATTGGCACTAAGGGACCTAAAGTGTGCCAAGAAAACATCCCCCACACCATTACACCACCACCACCACCAGCCTGCACAGTGGTAACAAGGCATGATGGATCCATGTTCTCATTCTGTTTACGCCAAATTCTGACTCTATCGAGACTCATCAGACCAGGCAACATCTTTCCTGTCTTCAACTGTCCAATTTTGGTGAGCTCCTGCAAAGTGTAGCCTCTTTTTCCTATTTGTAGTGGAGATGAGTGGTACCCGGTGGGGTCTTCTGCTGTTGTAGCCCACCCGCTTCAAGGTTGTGCGTGTTGTGGCTTCACAAATGCTTTGCTGCATACCTCGGTTGTAACGAGTGGTTATTTCAGTCAACATTGCTCTTCTATCAGCTTGAATCAGTGGGCCCATTCTCCTCTGACCTCTACCATCAACTAGGCATTTTTGCCTAGAGGACTGCCGCATACTGGATGTTTTTCCCTTTTCACACCATTCTTTGTAAACCATAGAAATGGGTATGCGTGAAAATCCCAGTAACTGAGCAGATTGTGAAATACTCAGACTGGCCCGGCTGGCACCAACAAGCACGTCACGCTCAAAATTGCTTAAATTACCTTTCTTTCCCATTCTGGCATCCAGTTTGGAGTTAAAGTGAACCTCCGGACTAAAAATCAACTCAGCAGCACTGAAAAGGCTTTGTGTTTCTTTAACAGTTTCACAGCATCAGAACTTTGTTTCTCTTATACAAGCCTCATTTTTAGCTGCACAGAAGAAAACTGCCCGGGCTTTTTTCCTCTGATGCTGTGCAAAGCATGATGGGATTTCTGATTTTGTTGTTCACGTTCTGCTGTTTTGGTGCAATTTTTTTTTTTTTTACATTTTGAATTTGACATTTGAAGCCTAGCGTGTGCAGCTAGGAGGGGTAATCAGGACACAGGACAGTTGGAACTGTGTCTCCTGCTCCTTGTCACCTCCTTTCAACCAAAAAGATGGCTGCCCCCATGACAAAGATGGCAGCCCCCATGAATCACAAACATTTGCCTGTTCTTTTAAAACAGGATGGGTAAAAGATTATATTACCTATCTATTCTAATTAACATAACTAATGTAACTTAATGACAGTATGTTTGTTTAGGCTGCAGTTCCCCTTTAAGGAGATTGTCTTGACCAGGACCACACCCCTAAATGCATTGAAGCAACTGCCATATGATTGGTTAATTAGATAACTGCATTAATGAGAAATTGAACAGGTGTTTCTAATAATCCTTTAGGTGAGTGTATAGTTTAATAATAATCGGCATAAACATACTCACCTATTGCATTCTATCTCCAAGTTATGACCACATGATCAGCAGCAGCAGCAGCAGAAAAGAGGTGCCATATTAAGGATACAAGATCAGTGTAAGTGCAGTCACCCAAGACCCCTAGTGACATGTATTCAAAATCAGTGAAGCCTTTATTTTGAATACAGACTAAGCTTTACACTGTGGACACCCATGTCTGATTTCCTTGTTACAGTGGACTGCTGGAATCTATTCAAGATCAAGCAGACAAGGCGATTGCATAGATCACTATACTATCAACATTCGATCTGAAGTCTTTGGAAATTAAAGATCACCACATCATGATCAAAAAGGTGGAAGAGGCGATCTGACACACTGCGTCATATGGATCACTGTACTGCAAAAGCAGAATTGAATGCCACCTGTCAGAGTATTCAAGCAAGTTAAAGGGATTCACGCAGCTTTTTTTCCTACTGTTTGTCCTGGTTACTAATAGCTGTAGGAGCTGCTACCCCCCCATTTATCCAGGGGAAGGTGTGAATGTAATCAAGAGTGACTTCTCTAAACTGTTTGAAGTACAGTGTCCTATCGCCCCACCCCCTGCTGCTGAAAGCTTTTGTTTGTTCATTTCTACTGCTATTTACAGCTGTCCTTATCTGCCTGCTCTTTCTGTGAACGGGAGGGCAGGCCGTAGAATTAGGGCAATAAAATCTTTTAACAAAACCTCTATATGTAAAAAGAAGAGGTAGAATGGAATTTTTAAGTAATTACCGTATTACGCGCCGTATAAGACGCTCCGGAATATAAGACGCGCCTAGGTTTAGGGGGCAAAAAAAACAAGGGAAAAAAAATATATATACTAAACCTGGTGCGTCCATGTTCCAGGAGCGTCTTGTAGATGTTCTCCCTTAATTGGTGTCCTCCTGTGTCCCCTTCTGTCCACAGTGTGTGTACTACTGTCCCCAGTATGTCACTAGTGGGTGTCCTGCTGTCCCCAGATGTCCCCTGCTGCTCCCAGTATGTCCCTAATGTGTGTCCTGCTGTCCCCAGTATGCCCCCTGCTGCTCCCAGTATGTCCCTAATGTGTGTCCTGCTGTCCCCAGTATGTCCCCTGCTGCTCCCAGTATGTCCATAATGTGTGTCCTGCTGTCCCCAGTATGTCCCTAATGTGTGTCCTGCTGTCCCCAGTATGTCCCCTGCTGCTCCCAGTATGTCCCTAATGTGTGTCCTGCTGTCCCCAGTATGTCCCCTGCTGCTCCCAGTATGTCCCTAATGTGTGTCCTGCTGTTCCCAGTATGTCCCTAATGTGTGTCCTGCTGTCCCCAGTATGTCCCCAGATGCTCCCAGTATGTCCCTAATGTGTGTCCTGCTGTCCCCAGTATGTCCCCTGCTGCTCCCAATATGTCCCTAATGTGTGTCCTGCTGCTCCCAGTATGTCCCTAATGTGTCCCTAAGGTGTGTCCTGCTGTCCCCTGTATGTGTGCCTCTGGTACGTACTCTGCTGTCCCGTGTGTCCTGTTGTCCCAAGTATATCCCCTGTATGTCCCCTGCTGTTCTCAGTATGTTCCTAAGTGTCCCTGTTCTCCCTGGGTGGTCCACAACTGCCGTTGCGTATGACCGCAAATACCCGCCGCCGCTTGTGCCTATGTCCCCCCTGTGTGGTCCGCAACTGCCCGCTTGTGCCCCCGCTTGAGTCGACGCTTTCCCCCCGGAGTAAATAGCTAGACCGCGCTCATCTTACCTAAGTCAGTGCCTTCTGCGGGGATCGGAGACCTGTCTTTACACACGCGGCTCCCCCTAGTGAAGGCTTCTGCTGATGACGCAGCAGAAGCAATTACTAGAGTGGAAGTGCGGAAGTGAAGACCGGTCTCTGATCCCCGCAGAAGGCACTGACTTAGGTAAGATGAGCGCGGTCTAGCCATTTACACTGGGGGGAAAGCGTTGACTCAAGCGGGGGCACAAGCGGGCAGTTGCGGACCACACAGGGGGAACGTATGCACAAGCAGCGGCGGTGGTGTTTGCGGTCATACGCAACAGTTTGTTGGCAGAACGCGGACCACACGGGGGAGCCAAGGACACACGCAGGGCAGAGCAGCGCATAAGGGGCAGTGCAGGGAATTCCCGACAGTGGCGGCGGGTCGCGGTTCCTATCAGCGGGCGTTCGTAAGTCGGGGATTCCCTGCCTTTGCCGTATAAGTCGCAGGGACTTTTTCTCCCCATTTTTGGGGGAGAAAAAGTGCGTCTTATACGGCGGAAAATACGGTAGTCACATTGTTAGCATGCATTTTTAATGTGCTGACATGCCCTGGGGCTAAAAATGCTGCTCGGTTCATATTAAGCTGCAGGATAAGACTTATTCCATTTATTGTCCCATGTGCTAAGCAAAATTCCCTTTTACTAGCTTACTCTGCTGAAGTGCTGCATACAGTTCATTGAAACTTAGTAGTACCATATTTCTGGTCCATCCTCAGTGACATAGGAACTGCACCACTATCCTGATTAAGCTTTCAGCTAGTATAAGAGTCTCACCAATATAGGAGCACAAGTGAGGAGTGGGCTAGCCTCTTACCTTCAGGTAGCAGTGTGCGTAGCAGTGGTGCAGCAGATTATCAGAGGGCTGGCTCAGGTTGCTCACGGTCTGCACCAGTTGCTCTGCATACATTGGCACCGAATGTTCAAAGTTCATTTTGTCAGCAAGTATCTGGATGGCAGGGAGAGGTCGTATTGGTTGAAAACTTGCGGAGCTTAAAGAACCCGCGGAATGCTTAAAAAGAAAATAAACAATTCATTAATTGAATAACAACCCGCACAGTAAGCAAAAATGGGCTGCTAAATATGTATTTCCTTAATACTTTGTTTTACTTTGTTTTGAAGTGCACCCATTTACGAGGATAATGCTTATTCCTGCACAGAAAGTAGAAATGGTCGATAAGATGCTGATTATTTTAAGTGACAAAAATCTCAGAAGGTGACCATTAATGATGCAATCTTGATTGTACAATCTTTAAGCTAACACATTTTGTCAATTGTAAGACTGAATTAGTTGTTTATTGCCCTAGCATCCCTTTTATGTTGGCAACATAAATGACAAATTAAGAAAAGTATTGCTGATCATAGTATTAAGACCCCAATTCTCGCATCGCAAGACATTTTGTACAATGCCATGGAGGTAGCTTTGTGGACATTAACTTTGTAGGATTGGACAGGGTACATCACATTTTCAAGTGTGGCTTACGAGTGCATTATATCCATCTTATTTGTCCTCTTTTTGATCTAGCACGGTCTGCCTCTCCTGATTGTCTCCCCGTCCACATTCCTTGGTGACTGGTTCCCTCTGTATTATTATTATTTTATTATTTAGTATTTTATATAGCGCCGACATATTACGCAGCGCTGTACAGTGTATATATATCTTGTCGCTAACTGTAGCTCAAAGGAGCTCACAATCTAATCCCTACCATTGCCATATGTCTATATTATGTAGTGTAAGTACTATAGTCTAGGGCCAATTTTAGGGGGAGCCAATTAACTTATCCGTATGTTTTTGGAATGTGGGAGGAAACCGGAGTGCCCGGAGGAAACCCACGCAGACACGGAGAGAACATACAAACTCTTTGCAGATAGTGCCCTGGCTGGGATTCGAACCAGGGACCCAGCGCTGCAAGGCGAGAGAGCTAACCACTACGCCACCGTGCTGTACTCTTAGCTTGCATGTATGAGTGAACTCTACCCAGACACCCCTAAAGAAGCTGCCAAAACGCTGCCTGTAAACACGGGATGCCAGGCCACCGTGCTTATCTAAAGATTACCTACTCTACCATCCCGTGTAATCTTGAGATTTTTCAAATGTTTGTTTTTCTTAAAATTCTATATTTATAAATTTGGATGAGAACGGCTAAATCCTAGCGATCATTTCCTTGGCATATATGCCTTACCTTATCCATCCCTTCCCAACTGAATGGTGTAAAGTAACCCTGGTAGTCCTGGGAAAAAAGTTTATACTTATCTCGGGAAAAGGCTTCCACTGTCCCACCATTCCAGTACTGGAACCCCCAAGTTCCATGGAGCTTGCCCGCATGGAGCCGCCACTCAGGATTGGCAGAAAAAGCCAAACCAGTTCGGATCCGTGCTAGTGCTCAGGTGCAAGCTGTTTGCACCTGCACAGTGCTGGCGAGCTCCTTGCAAGCCTCTCAGCGCTGGAATAGCAAGGAGGAGGGTGAAGGGGGAAGCCTCCGGAGGATCTGTAAGTATCTAGATTGGGAATTTTTTTTCCTTTCAGGTTTCTTTTAACCCCCCTGCCGGTTCAAAAAAAAAAAAAAAAAAAAAAAAAAAAAAAAAAAATCGGCAGGGGGGGCCGCGCAGGACTTTTAAAAAAAAAAAAAAAAAAGTCCTGCGCGGGCCCCCCCCTGCCGATTTTTTTTTTTTTTTTTTTTAAATCATGTAGCTAGCCTAGGGAAGCAAGGCTGATCCAGTTTTGCTCTGCAGTTTATAAAGCTAATTTTGATTATAATAACAAAAACTCACCTCAGAAAACCTTGAGTGAATTCTAATGAATATCTGCAATTCAACCCTTTGGAAGTCATAAATAACACCACGCCTACCATTCTATGCTTGTCTTTCTATATCTCTTAATTGACTGGTTCCACCCATTTATTAAGCCTAACCACATCTTCCATTACAGTTACTCTACTGACTTTCCAAAAACTGCACCCATATAGCAGCATTTCTCACCAAGCTCCATGAGACCCTCCTCTAATTTCCAAAGTCTTTATCATGACCTAACAATGATACCTACAGGGATGCTTTTCAGATAGATCATTCATTCTGTGACCTGCAAGCAATTTTCGCAACCCTTTCCGAATACTTCCAGATGTTCAATATACTGGATGACCTCACTGTACCTGCTATGGAAGCTTTACAACATACTAACCCAAATCACGAGAGTTCGCCAAGGTAACAGTACACCAAGATCTACCAGCAAGTGATGATCCCAGCAGGGAAGGAGCACAGTATACAGCGTTGAGTTAGCAACTCTGTAACAGAGTGCATTCTATTTAGAATTTAGGTAATAGATGATAATAACTAACTGATGCTGAGCAGGTTTGCGTGAATCTCGTAAACCTGAGGAATGAAGCCGTGTTCTCGGGGTGAAAGGATACATAATGTATTGGCTCAATGAAAATCGCTGGGGTTTCATTGCAAATTACATAATCATGATGAAATGCAGATTCTCAGCGAACAGCAGCTGCTCCCGCAAATAGGCCTGTAATTATAATTATCTCCTTACGTCAAAAGTCCAAACTACCGAACAGGAGTTATCTTATGACCCCGGCTCGGGAGTTTAATAGAAGAAAAAAATGGATGCAATTATAAGCATTGCAAATGTAAAGTACATCTATTAGCATGCTACTTAATCGCCAGAGCAATTTTAGCCAAATCTCCTGTGTACAGTGCTGTAGCTTATACTGTAGCTATCTCTATCGCATTCCTTAATTCACCTTATGGAATTTATATTAGAGCAGATTGGTTCGCATTACTAAAGATGACAAAGGACAGAAATATGTTCATAAGGGATGGATTTGAAGCACAAATATGGAAAGGTTTAAATCATAACGAAACCTGAATAGATCACGCAGCTATGTTTAGACCGGCCTATTATTAAAGTAAACTTGAGATGATAAAAATAAAACATACCTGGGGCTTCCTCCAGACTCCTTCAGGCTAATTAGTCCCTTGTTGTCCTCCTGTGCCGTCTGGATATTCGGCAATTCATCACGCAAAGTCCTTCGGCCTGGGGCGCATGCATGGCCCAGCCTCGCACGGACCCAGTCATCCGCACTTGAGCAATATTATTGCACAGATGAAGAACGCTCCTGGGGACGGCAGTGTGACAAAGCAGCACGCGGCCATACTGCATCTACCTTGACTGGCCCCAACTGGAGGACTTTGCGGTGTAAATTGCAGATGATCCAGAAAGCAGAGGAGGACGGCAAGGGAGTGATCAGCCTGGGGGGTGCTGGAGAAAGCCCCAGGTATGTATAATTGTTTTCTCGCCCTGTCTCAGGTACCCTTTAAGAGCACTGAAGATCTACACACCATTGTACTGTACGTGAAAAGCAAGTGAGAGCTTTTTTCCATCAGTATAGTGCTGACCATTTCAAGGTCACATGGGATCCATTTTGTTAAAGCATTGGTCAACATTCTTTGACAAAAGGGACCCTACGAGTCCCTGAAATGTCCGTCAGTCCTTTGGACACGATGCTGAAATTTGTTTTGCTCTTCACATACTATGATGCGCAACATTTTTCTATACATTTTTTTCATCTGTATGAATAGAACCTTCAAGTCTAGGAAAACACTGATTGATAAAAGAATGGCTGTCCCTTCATTGGTATCTGTGTGCAAAACCTGTTTAAATAAATTAAGTCCACTAACCTTACAAATCTAAAGTTATAATGGATTTCTACAAACACAACTCATACTATGCTAACGTCTGAACTATTTTTTTTCCTTTTATGTAAAAGCATACCAGGGAGTTGTTCTGAGTAGTTTTGTTACAGCTTTAAGGCTAAGAAAGTCCATAATAAAGGCTTGTAGCCTTGCTTATCACGAGCTAATCAAGAGTAACCACAGTGGTTACTCGTGATTCAAATGAGTTGCAATTGCCGCCGCTGAGCGGCTGTATGCGACGGGGTTAATTACCCATAATGCCGCCGTCCATCCTGCGTATCAAAAAGCTTGCAAGCGACCTATTGGTCGCATTGCAAGCGTCGCTATGGTGCACCTCCTCCTTCAAACCGGAAGTAGGAAGTGCGCTACAGCGAGGTTTGCAACGCGACCAATAGTTTGCTTGCAAGCTCTTAGAAATGAAGGGCAGACGGGGGCATTATGGGTAATTAACGCCGCCGCATACAGCCGCTCAGCTGCGGCAATTACAACTCATTTGAATCACGAGTAACCACTGTGGTTTCTCGTAATGAGAAAGGCTTAAAGAAAACCTGAACTGAAAATTAAAAGTCAAAATAAGCATACACAAGTCATACTTACCTTCCATGTATTCTTCTCCACAGTGTCTTTCTACTGTTCCGCGTCCTGTTTGTTCACTGTGATCAAGGGAATTTTCCGTCCTCCATTTTGAAAATGGCCATTACCCATAACAGCTTTCTGGTCAGCACACAGTTAAACTGTAACATCACCCACTTGAGCCATAGGAAAACATGGACATTACCAGCTACATCAGTTTTCCTCTCAGCTATAACTGACAGCAACTGATATTTTACTGTCAGCAACTGATATATTTCAGATCTGACAAAATATTGTCAGAACTGGAAGGGATTATTGTCAGAAGAAAATGGTGAGCTTCTGGGAGGAACTGATGGGAAGGCAATGTTCATTTGAAGTTACCTCATGTGTTTATTTTAAATATTTTTACTCAGTACAGGTTCTCTTTAAGGCTCGTACACATGTTCAACATGCACACAACCACACGACAAACCAAACAACCTGACGAACCACATGACCTGTACGTACACACGCCTAGACTGCTAAACTACCAACTCAATTAACATACTGCACAGACACGCAGGAGGAATGACGGACTAAACATTCAAAACAAGTACAATTCTTTCAAACAACTTGTACACACACACCAACTCCATGATATCAGACCAACATAGATCCAACAGTTGGATCGGGCAAACCGCCTGATATCAGTTGCTAGTTAACCCACGTGTACACATGCCTGATAATCGTCCAACAGACTAAAGTCAGATGATAATCAGGCTGCAGGTTGGTCCGTGTGTACTTAGCTTTACACTGAATTACCCCTAATGAAACCTGATCAATTATAAATCATGAAGGATTTTGCTTTCATTAAAAGTGGACCCAAACCAAACATTTTTTTAATTCAAAATTTTTAGTTGCACCACTCTGACACATACTAAGATAAATGAACACTCCTTCAAGCCTATGAACATTTCAGTGCATGCTTTTCACCCTTCTCTTTTCATAACTAGGGTTATACAGGTGGCAGCCATTAGCAATTCCTCCTTTGCTGGATACCACCTACTCCACCAGTTTGCCGGATTCTGTCCCGGCAATATGAAAGGAAGGGAGGGGTTCCTCCATTAAATGTAAAATATTTAGTATTTGTCATCATGCAGCTGAAAAAAGGCTGCTATTTATTATTATAATTTAGAAAATAGATTTTATTTCTGAAATCTTGTATTTTTAATTTGGGTCCACTTTAAAGGGTACCTGAACTGACATGTGACAGGATGAGATACACATATGAATGCATAGTGCGGAAGGGGTCAAGGTGCAGCAGTAGCTAGCAGCAGCCACCGAGTCCTTGTATACAAAGAATACCCGCATATACTTATGGTGTTGAAGGTCGTACCTTCTGCCCCATTATGATGGGCAGTAAATGTCCAAGAAGGTTGAACTCAGCCATTGTGATAGTGATGGAGCACTTCAGCAATGTGACACAGGTTAGTCGTGTTGGTATGTACTCCTCCAAGGATGCCACTTCCTCAGGACTAGGCAAAGTCTTACATTCTTCAAGCAAATCTAAAAAATAAATACAATTGTTGATATATGCAGGGGAAAAAAAACAGGCAAAAATGACAAACACCTTAAAATGTGAATAAAAGCATTTCAGAAATATTTGGCTTTTCAGTAGCTGCTTCGTTACCTCTTTCTGACACTTTGACTGCTTAACGTATAAGCCTTTTCTGTTTGACTGTATTGTGGACAGTGGCACCACTGAACTAAAGAGCTACAAGCTCAGTGTAGTGTCGCCTTCACTCCCTGTTGTAATTATGTACAAGGCTTCTCTATGGCTGGATATGGCTGCATAGTAAATTGGTTAAAGCCAATGGGAACCGCTTTATTAAAGAAAAAGAAACCAGATACTTACCTAAGGAGAGGGAAGGCTCTGGGTCCTAATGAGCCTTCCCTCTCCTCTCCCAGTGCCCGCAGTGCTGCGCTGTCCCCTGGAGCAGTATTTGAATAAATTGGTCAAATACTGCTCCTTCCGCCGGCGAAGGTGACTTCAGTAAGTCTTCGGGAACCCTAGTACTCCCGAACACGGGCCGCTCTATACAGCGCACCCGCGAGCGCCCTCTATCACGCAATCATGCATGTGCAGTATAGAGCCAAACAAGAGGGACGGGGGAGTGCTCCAATAGTGCATTAGCTTTTTGGGTACTTTAAAAACAATTAAAATTGCACTTACAATAAACATGAAGATGGGTGCTCATCAAGCAGCCGCCAGAGGGTAGTCTTCAACTGCTATTAGCCTGGCCAGGGCTGGCAGTAAGATGGAATGGTATGAGAGAGACGTCTCACCGGCAGGGGCTGAGTGCACGGGGCCGTCTAACGTCGCTACGTGTTTCGGTGCTATCCAGGCCTTCTTACGTCCAGAAGTGCACCCGCGTAGTGAACCCGCGATCCTCGCTTATCTTCTCCCCCCGGACTTGACACCAGGAAAACGAAGTTCACTCTACGTATCTCCCCGGCGGCTGCCGGAGATACGTAGATAGCACACTTCACTTGCACAGACTGTCAGAACTAATGGGACCCGATACCGCAGCAGCAGGCAGTGGAGAACAGTGGCATGGGAGCGATCCAAGTGCATGGGTTTGGCGGAAGCCCCAGATATGTATACATTTTTTTTCCGTATCTGGTTTCCTCTAACAGAATAATACTTTTTAGGGCATTCATATGTAAACTGCAGAACTGACCATTCAGGCTCTTGAAATGTGCTATGCTCTCTGAAATGTGATCTAGTTTCCCTAAGTACAGTTTTTAGAGAACAGATATGACTTTCTTTTCAACATATATAGGCATTTACAGGCAAAGCTACAGCTTCTATGAAAAAAATACAACTGCAACAAATGCAGAAGAGTAGTGGCCTGCTCACAGCCAAAGCCAGAACCCTCACATACTACATAATGCTGTGGGAGAATATTGTTGTTACATAGGCCAAGGCTGATTCTGGCTTTGAGCACTACTTTCTTAATTATATTAATAGACTAGTGTAAAACACAGAACGTACCAGGACGAGAACAGCTGTAAGCCTCATATTCATGATCAAAGGAGCATGCCACCATTTTCATGATCCTGTGTACAGAACTACTGTCCAGTCGTAGGTCAATGTGACCAATAACAAGTCTCTTTACTGACATCTCTTGAAGGCTGCCAATCTCTTCTGGCTTCACTGCTGGGATCTCTTGTGGGCTGACAGATCCTGGACAAATAAAACAAATATTATGAAATATGGTTCTAGTCTACCGCTGCGCACATCTTTCTTCTACTTAATCACAATTAACCACTACTGTGAGAGAGCTATAAGACTTTTCGTCATTGAGAACCACTAATCAGTGGCTTATGCTAGATACACAACTCCTCTTACTCTGAGTATCCCTTACATCTGCTACAATATCTGGAAAGGCTTAAAATACAGAAATAACAGATGATTAGGCAAATTATCATATGCTCCATTTATATGGAGCAAGTTCACATTGGGGTCACTTTAAAGTCTCCAAACTTCCTCTAGCCCTGTACGTCTTTGCAACTTGACCAATCAACCTTTGTGCAACCTACCTTTCTTCTATGTTGTCTGATGGCTTACCAAGATATTCCATCCAAAATTATACTCAGGCTATTGATAGATATTCAATAGAGTTGCTGGTTAAGCAAGCAGTCGAGAACTCCCCACTCAGATATTGATCAAAGAGCAGTGACCACTTCACCATTCTGCAAAAACCTGCCTGACCATCGATCGAATGCCGTAACTGCTAGCTTTGGACAGCTCGGGGCGTTACGAGCTACTCATCCATTGGTCCCCAGCTGCACCACTACTCTGACACCTGCTCAACCCCCCTTTTGATTCACTAGCTGTCTGAAATTAATAGGATACTCTTTGATTGGATAAGTTGAGGTAAAGAGATCATGGGCTTATTTAATAAAAGATTGCTGGAAACATATACCCATGTATGGACCTCTTTATACTGCTCAAAAACTGTACAAAATGTGGTCATGCTAGATGTTATAAATAACAAGTTTATGAAACGTGTTAAAGTGGTTTGAAGCTTAGCTGCTCTTTGCTCTAAAAAATATTTACAGCCTTAAACCTACTACCACAATTGTAGCAGAAAAGCATTCAAACAGTTAAACACAATGCTTTGTTCTTCAGTGGAAAGCTCCTTGCATCAGTGGGCAGCATCTGGACTTATCGAAGAGGTGATAACATTATCTCTTGTTTACACGCCTTTGTCAGATACATTTAGTGAACATTAGCAAAGCGCTAAAACAGATCTTTCTCTGCTTCTAGTACGTTGAGTAGTTACCACCACATATATTTTAAAATATAAATATAGCAGCTGTGCAATAAAATGCAATGACAGCTTTCACAGCACATAAACTGTACATTGGAACCTTGTAATTTGTTAACAGACAATATTACTTGTGCACCAAAACAAACATGGCAACTGTACGGGTAATAAAAAGTAGAAAAACACATTTTTATTGAATGTTATGTCAGAGTTTTATCCCACTTTAAGTCATCAATTGAACAGTCACATCCAGGAGGTAAGCATGCAAAGTAACACCATGGATAGACTGTTGAGGACCAGGTGGCCCTTGAGGAAGTGTTTGTTTCTGTTATTGTAGGAAGGACAAACAGAAGAGAAAAGAACTTGTACCTTTGCCACTACTACACTCCATTGTGTACAGGTAATCCATGTAGAGTGCCCCAAACCTCTGCATTCCGGCTATCTCGGTGTAGGTCTCCTATCAATAAAGCAAAGCAAACACAGCTCTAGTTCAGACACAAGAGAAGCCACGGATTACAACGGCACAGACAAAATATCAGACACACAAACTTGTTTGGGTTTTAGTGAGAACACGTAGAAAAGCTTATCTCTACAAAGGAACAGATGTTATCCAAAGGACGCACCTTTTCAAGACAGGTAATGAAACGCCTATGGCCTCAGCACATCCATAAGTCTGCTGGACAGTTCAGCCAACACATTAATGATAGCTGGTTAACAATTAACTTTAATTAGTTGACCATGCCTTACTTGTCAATCCCACCATGGTCTACAACAGGTATTAGGAACATCATTCACTTTTTCTTGCCACGGATAGGTGAAAACCCCATCAAATGGGGGGAAAAAAGCAAACTTGTTTCTGTATGCTCCAAAGAGGGTTCACACCTGTCAGTGCAGCAAGCGCACGTATTTTTCCGTACACACTTTTAGACACGGTTTGTTTGCTACACAATCTGCCCACAGTGGCTCAAAAAAAATAATTTAAAAAAAATGCACAGTGTGCAAAATTATGCTGCAATTATGTTTTCTTCCGACTCACGTAATTCTCACTTATAGAACATACATATATAGAACAATCTCATACAAAGAACAACATATAATAGAATCAAGTAGTTTAAAATCAGGATGATACCATCTATTGGCTAACTAAAAACAATAGGAATAAGCAAGCTTTCCTGTTTGCTTGCAGGTTGATGGAACAGACCGCTTTATACATGCAACATCAAAAGGGGATACATAGATTTTTTTCAAGAATACATGTCATTAAGATGCCTTAAGTGAAACAAAACATCTAAATGGCGTGAGAGGTGAGAATCCTTGTTTACACCATGCTCACAGACCTGGGAGTTGGGCTGTCACAGAGGCATTGTAAATTCTGAGTTCACAAGTTTAGCTATATAGGCTGAGAAAAAGTTTTAGCATTAAATATCATTAGCCTCATACCAATATAAAAAGTTTTTGTCCTTATTCAAGCCTTTGTCCACCGCTTTGAACCAATTTATACATTTTGTTTCTGCTATTAATCGATCATTTGACGTTTTGAAGCCACCCTTCAGGGCAGTGACACGAAGATCATACATGCTGTGTCCGTTGGAACGAAAGTGTGTAGCAACTGGCAGTTCAGATTTGGTATCGTTAATAGTGTGCCTGTGTCCATTTATACGTTTGCGCAGAGTTTGTCCAGTTTCTTCCACATGCATAACATTGGGACATTTAGCACACATTATCAGATATAGCAGATTGGTGGATCCATAGAAAAATGTGTCTTATGCTGGGAATACACGGTTCGTTTTTGCCTTCGTTTAAACCTTCGTTTCGATTGTGCCTTTTGTCCTTTTCGATCCCGAAATAATCAGTCATACGGTTAATATCACCACCCACGGTTTCGTTTTTTTTTCCGATTCTGATGGTTTCGTTTTTCCAATGATCGAAGGCTGCAAAGAAACGAAACGAAAATCCCTTTTTACAGGGACGGACTAGCATAAACGAATATATAATCGATCTGAACAGCCATCAAGCCTACCAATGGCTCGATTAGATGGATAAAGAGAGATAATATCAAACATGTTCGATCACTAGTCGTTCGTTTTTGGGGTCTATTAATCGAAACTATAATGAGATTATGACTATTTTCACATACGTTTTCAACACTCGATTCGTTTACCGAACGAATCGAAGGTTTAAACGAAGGCAAAAACGAACCGTGTATTCCCAGCATTATACTCTGCACTCCTTTTGTGAACCTGGTATCGTTAACCTGCCAGTGGAGTAAATGTGTCTGCAGGTCCCACACAAAAGGGACAGTAAACGAGGCCTCAGAGCTCGTCATTTAAATTCTGTCCATTCAGAGAAATGGACAGGCGTAGGTACGAACGCTTACCAGTGTATTCTATCATTTGAGCAAACACTGCGAGGATGAAAAACAGTACACCAGGAAGTGCAGTCAAAAGCCGACAAATGCTTTTCTGCAAGCTTGCTGAAAACCATTCGCAATGAGATGGTGGACTGCTGCGGTTGGCTGGTTCAGATGTCCATCTGAACCAGCCTTAAAGTTTCAAATTAAAACAAACAAACAAAAAAATACAGCAAATGTCACTTGTATATGCCACATTAAATTTCAAAATGGATATTTGGGAGTTAAATAATTAAAATGATTATGTATTTAGAAGCATTTAAAAAAATGTGCATTTAAACTCTTGCTTGCTTTAAAAATAAAAGAAGATTAAAAACATGAAGGGAGAAAATGGAAAAGACATGGAGCATTTTGGTTTACCACACGTTTCAAGCGACTGGGTTCCCACCACATTCCACCCTTGTCTGGGACCGTCAGAAACTTGTCATGTTCAATTGGCCAGCTCCAACAGGCTTTAGCGAAAAATTACCAGGCTGAAAATAAGACTTTTCTTTTTCCACACAGTCGTGCAGACACAAAATGGCAGGATAGTTAAGAGCAGAGACATCAAATAGACACAAAGCACTGAGCTCCGAGCGTGGATAAAGCAATTTTCATTGAAATTACCGCACAACAGGCCATGCCAGGTAAGATGCCCCCAGTTGCACTCTGAGTAATGTGACAACATGGAAAGCAAAAGGAAAATGTTTTCTTAGGGATCATTTGTGGTCATGATTCCTTTCCGCTTCAGCTTGTGGCAGACAAGCTATTAGGGATAAAGCAATATATTCTAAACCCTACCGCTATTGTTGAAATGGTTTAGAGACAAAAACGAAAACTACAGTCACTCTGTTGTATCGCTTTCATATACATCATAGCTACTTGGTTGTTTGAATTAGTATTTGTTTCACAGTTTTTGGTATGTTTGCAGTCTTCTTGCAGTTTACATTGTTACCTTAATGGTGCCCATACTTCACTAGATTCTGCAGGTTAATAGACCTTCCGCTTCAATTTTATCGAATCGGAGGAGAATTGCAACATGGCCACCTGATAAATCTTTTACTTGATTTTGGGCTCATATCAGTTTTAAGCATTGGTCAGTAATGCTGGAAAAATCTCAGCTGCAAGGGATTGATTGGGTGCCGGGCAGTGATCGTTTGATATTGGGGTGACTGTCGAACCCCCGGCTGGTATCCTCCCAATTGTAGATGTGTCACAAATCAACACCATCCATGTAGTCTTGAAGGCTAATCTATCCGTTATCATGACTCCGGGCCGCCTCCTGTTTTCAGCATCACCACAAGCGCCGGTACAACGTTACACCAGCCATGGTAGACGTCACTACATGCAGGGCTCGTTTACAGTGATGCCAGGAGTCACGCTTGTGGACAGGTGAGCCTTGAAGACAACACACGGACTCCAGAAGGTGATGGGGGGGGGGCGCATATAAACTGGGGGGAGGGGGGTGGACACCGCAGGACAATTTACAATAGAGTAAGATTTATAAAAAAAATTGGAAATCTTGTCTGCAGTGTGTGGGATCCCTCTCTGATCAGAGCCATAGAGGAGGACCCGGGTAAGAAAAAAAGCAGATGCTTATTTCACCTCGCAACTCCTTTAAAGAGACACTGAAGCGAGTAAAAAACTCGCTTCTTCTCTTATATTCAGCAGGGGCATGTGTGCCCCTGCTAAACTGCCGCTATCTTGCCGCACAACGGGGGTCCCTTACCCCCCAATTCCCCCCCTGCAAAATCAACGACCAAATTGGTAGTAGATTTTGCTGCTCCTAGAGGCAGGGCTAACGGCTGCAGCCCTGCCTCACAGCGCGTCTATCAGCGGAGCATCGCCGCCTCTCAGCCGCCCCTCTCAGTGAAGGAAGGCTGAGAGGGGCGGGGGAGAGGCAGAGATACGCGCTGACAAACGCGCGTGAGGCAGGGCTATAGCCGTTAGCCCTGCCTCAATGCGGAAGAGATCCCCGGCGAGGACGGAGGGGATTTGGGGGGTAAGGGACCCCCGTTGTGCAGCGCGATAGCGGCGGTTTAGCAGGGGCACACATGCCCCTGCTGAATATAAGAGAAGAAGCGAGTTTTATACTCGCTTCACATCCTCTTTAAAGGATGCATAAGCCCATTACAAGAAAATCAGATTTACTTACCTGGGGCTTCCTCCAGTCCCTAGAAGCCTATGTGTCCCTTGCCGCAGTTACGCTCTCAGCCAGTCTCCTGGGGTCCCCTCTGTAGCGGCCACATGCACAGAAGCCCCAAAACACTGGCTGAGAGCAGAGCTGCGAAAAGAGACACATAGGCCTCTAGGGGCTGGAGGAAGGCCCAGGTAAGTAAATCAGATTTTCTTTTATTTGGCTCGTGTATCCTTTAACTAACAAACAGCCATTTGGTAAGGTTATAGAAGGGTGGAAACAGAGCACAAAAAAATGAAAACTAAACTATTCTGTAAAATAAGAAACATTAATAATAAAAAAAATATTTCCCTAATTTTCGATATTGTTATATAGTCATTTAAAATGGTTAATAAAATTCTAATGATTTTGAGCTGATGCGATCTGTATCACATCTTTCATCCATTTTCCCTGTACTGCAATACTCCATCAAATACAAAATTAAACACTGCATAATTCCTAGATTATAATAGACATAGGACTATGGTAAGTATTAGACTTTGAGCCCCCTCTGAGGGACAGTTAAGTGACAAAACAGTATACTCTGTAAAGCACTGCGGAAAGATGTCGGCTCTTTATAAAAACTAAATAAAATTTCCTTAAAATACAGAATGGGGTAAAAATCTTTGTTAATTGCCGTGCAACTCTTTGGTAAATTACCAAACTAATACTTCATACGTGAAAATTTTAGAGCATTCAAGAAAAAAGTCAAACACCTAAATAGACATTGTACTGACCCTTTATTTATTTATTTTTTTAAACTTAAGTGTTTTCGGGGATTGAAGCTAATATTAATTCAATGTATTTATTTTTGACTATTGTTACTCCAATCTCCCAAAACTATAAAAGTGACCATTTATCAGTGCTACTCTTTCCAAAGCATTTATTTTTCCTTGCAACCCAGACAAGTACTGACCTTATGAGAAGTAGAGTCTAATATAAATTCTGCTCTGATTCCATTATTTTCTGGACTTCTGTAGTCAAACAGTGAGTTAGTAAGATATGTGTTCCCTTTGCTGCTTAAACTCTCCCCACATGTGAAGAAACAGGCCTCCTAACAAGCAGAACACAAAAACAAAAAAAACACAATAAGATGCAGGTAACAGCTTTAATTCAACCGTACGCAGACTTCGTACACAAATAAAGAAGCTGTTTGTGATAAAACAATCTACTAGCGCCATATGCATTAGTCCTAAATGGGCTCCCTATTCAACAGTTTTTTCACGTCTCAGTGTCCTATTTTCCTTCCTTGAACCACAAGGGTTTGCACCCCAATTATTCACTTGACAACAGGGTATGCACTGGCACAGTGTACTGGTAGGTGATCAGAGGCGCCAGCAGAATAAAATTACTATAAAATTGTTAAAAATTGCCGGGAGGGAAAGTGGTGGACTTCCCCTCAATAATTAGACACCAAGGTCTGTCATCAAATCAAACGAATACATAAATGTATTAGTTTGATTTGATGACAGACCTTGGTGTCTAATTATTGAGGGGAAGTCCACTACTTTCCCTCCCGGCAATTTTTAACAATTTTATAGTAATTTTATTCTGCTGGTGCCTCTGATCACCTCATACTTCAGTCCACCCCAGGTGGAGGGGTGACCCTACCCCATTTTTTCTGACCTACAGAGAGCGACTTCTTAATCCTGAGTGAGGACAGGTCTAATCTCCTCACCTGCCTGTACAGTGGTTGCCTGAGCGGTAACCCATGTTTGTGAGTATAACCATCTCACTTATTCATTTCCCCTCGTATCTCTGACATACTACACCATATTGGGCTCTCGATTTCTCTCTTTTCTACTGGCACAGTGAAACTTACTATTTCTTGGCACCCTACATGTACTTGTATATAATATGTACTTTGCAATAATGATCCTCTCGGTATTGTGAAAATCACACCTATTTCATAAATATCATACGAGCTCTCTGGTAAAATGTTTGTACGGTAACTTGTATTATTTTTCATTATATACTATAAACGGTATAATTCTTTTAATCTTCTTAAAAGTGGATGCCTCCAACTATTTTTGGAATAGCAAAAAATGTATACATTTTTTACTTGGTCCATCTGTTTCGTTTTAACTTTTGTTTTCTTCTTTTTTTAATGAATTAATTATTCTTTGGGCAGCACAGAAGAATAGGGGTTAGCACTCTTGCCTTGCAGCGTGGGGTTCCTGGTTGAATCCCAGCCAGGGCTCTATCTGCACAGAGTTTGCATGTTCTCCCCATGTCTGTGTGGGTTTCCTTCAGGCACTCCGGTTTCTTCCCATATTCTAAAAACATCAGGTACATAGACACTGTATATATTCTATTTGGCTGTCGTACCTCATAGTTCATAAATAAGTGGAGTTTTTGTATAGAGAAATAGCTACTTGGACTGATTAGGAAGCAGCGCAGTCAAAAGTTGCCTCTAATCAGAACGTAACCACACCTTCCACCAAGAACGGTCAAGGATGAAGCATCTGATCCCATTTTAATTGTATGCGTTTCTCAAAGTTGAAACTAGTATTCAAATTAACCATAAACTTTTGTATTATTATTTCTCTATACAATAATGTATCATTAGTGATATATCACATAGTAAATATTTGTCCTTACAGAATCTTCTCTGTTTGTATTCTCCTCAAAGTCTTTTATTCCCATAATGCCTTTCAGGCATGTGGCTTGACTCCCCACAAAACCAATCTGACAGTCAAAGAAAGGCTCTCCCTTCATAAGCACCTGTGGGAAAACAGAAATTATGGCGATCACTTTGAGCAAGCAAAGACACCTTTATTACCTGAGATGCAGCAGGAAGCAATTTCTTCTACTCCCAATTTCCCCTTTCCCCAAGTGACACAAAACAGACAACCCAACTTCACCAGGAGACCAGTCTAGTAGTCTCTGTCCAGGCAAATGAACCTGGCTTGTGGCATCCATCAGACAATAGCTCCAGCAGATGATATTCAGGGAACAGCGTACATGATTTACCAAACTTCCTGGCACCACATATAGGGAATTAAAGGGCCAATTGCAGGGGAAAAATTGTTTTGGATACAATGTACAACCTCTCTTGGATTTGTATAGCTTTCCTGTATCCCCATCTATGAGAATCTGTCCAGACAGGAAGTGAGCATATCTCGCAAAAACAACTGAAACGGCAATAATAAAAAAAATGTTTTTGGATTTCCTTTTGTTTTGTGTGGCTTGAGGAAGAGATAGAATTTGACAGTTTCATAGTGCGCTACCTTGTCTTGTGTCCTGAGCCAGGACTTTCTACAGTACATATATTTTATTTTCTTATTAACCACTTCGCATCCAGACCTTGTTTTCCCCTTATTGACCAGAGCAATTTTGATGTTTTAGCTATGTCCCTTTTTAATCAGCCATAACTTTATCCCTACTCACGACACCTAAATGATCTAGGTATTGTTTTTTTCAGGACAAACTACACTTTCATTGCCGGGTATTTTGTCCCTAGACCAAAAAAGTTTTCTATGCATTTTAATGGGAAAAAGACGGGAAAAATGAAAAAAATGCATTTTTGCTCGGTTTTTATCAAATTCCAGTTTAAAAATAAAAAGTGCCACAGAAGATAAAAACATGTCACCAGTATTCTGTCCCCCAGTATAGATAGCAAAATGTGCCCCGAGTATTAGACCCCCCCCCCTATAGCCAGATGTGTCCCCAATATCAGTCACCCCCAGTATAGCCCGATGTGTCCTCTGGCACCTCCCAGTATAGACAGACAGATGTATCCCGAGGATTACTGCCCCTCATAACTAAATGTGTCCCCAGGAATAGTGGAACAGCTGCACATTTTACCCCCCACCAGAGGTTCAACAACCCCCATAAGGGCCAGCCAGATGTCCCACCCCCCACCCAGGCAGCTCCCTCGGTGGCCAGATCTGGTAAAAAAAAAGGATTAGAAATCAGACTGACTCACCTTTTCCAGTTGCAGCGATCAGCCTGCAGCCCAAGCCTCCGATCGCCGCTCTGCACGCAGCCCTGTGATGCCGGTTACCGGGTCCCGGCTTGATGACGTCATCAAGCCGGGACTCGGCTATTCAGCATCACACGGCTGCGTGCAGAGCGGCGATCGGAGGCTTGGGCTGCAGGTTGATCGCTGGAACAGTAAAAGGTGAGTCAGGCTGCTTTCTAATCTTTTTTTTTTTTTTTTTTTTTTTTTTACAGATCTGGCCACCGAGGGGAGAGATGAAGGATCACCGCTGTTTGCTACAGCGGTGATCGTTCATCTGTGGAGGGGTTACTAATTGGCTACAAGGGAACATTTTCCCTTTCACCAATTAGTATTGCAGCTGTTAGTGCCGGGAGGTGCGCTCTAAAGCGCACCTGTTCCTGCACAACAGGGCTGCAAGCAGGTCAGTATATCTACGTCGCTGTGGCTTGGAGAGAGCCACAGCTGACGTAGATATACTGTATCAAAGGACAAAGTGGTTAAAGTGGTCAGAAACTCCGACATAACATTCAATAAAAATGTGTTTTCCTATTTTTTATTACTCATACAGTTATCATATTTGCTTTTGTGCATAAGTAATATTGTCTGTTTACAAATTACAAGTTTCCAAACTGTAGTTTATCTTGCCCTGAAACCTCCCATTGCATTTTATTCAAACTGCTTTTTATTATAAATTAACATTTTCTAATTAGCTTTTCTGAACTGTGTGTTTGCCTGAATCACAGAGAGCTTCACAGAGAGCTCCTTTTCACTTGTTACACTGTGTTTACACACATGTATCAACATTGGAATGCAAATAAAGATACTGTTATCTCCAGTTTGGATGCTGATTTGAAGCTGAATAACAAGACAAAGTACTTTGTTTAACGATTTCAGTGATGTTCTGCTAATAGAAAATTCTGGGATAGTAGCTTTCAAGCTGTGAAGGACCTTTTGGAGCAAAGTAGAAATGTTGACTTTCAGACCACTTTAAAGCTACTGGACCTCCACTTAAGTCCAGGAACAGGAAGCAAGAAAATGTCTCAAATTATAACATAGACAGCAATAAAATATGCAACAAGGTTTCTAGCCCCTTTCTAATTGATAGGAAGAATGAAAGTGCAGTTACAGGAAACCTGAACAAACTCCGTTGCCTGGCAGTCCTGCTGATCTCTTTGGCTGCAGCAGTGTCTGAATCAGCCACATGAAACAAGCATGCTGCCAATCCAGTGAGTCTTCTGTCAGAAACATCTGACCTGCATATTTTTTCAGAGTCTATGGCTAAAAAGTATTAGAGGCTGAATATCAGCAAAATAGCCAGGCAAAGAGCATTGTTTAAAGGGAACCAAATATGTCAGCCTCCATATCCCTCTCAGTCCAGATGTGCCTCAAAGGACATCAAGAAAAATTGTACAATTTTAAATACATACTGTATTTTTGGGCCTATAAGACTCACTCCCCCGTTCTATAGTCTGAAAAATATAGTGCATACAAATGTATATCATATTCCCAAAGAAAAATTTACTATAAATTACTTTTTTCCTACGTGGCAGCCACTTACAGTAAGAAGTAAAGATCTGACAGTCCTGTCAGGTTTTGGACTGGTCAATAGTCTTATGGGGGAATCTCGGTTATTTCTTTATTTGCAAAAGCACTTACTGCACTGAATTTGCTCAGTCCAACTGTCAAAATAGTGTGCGAGTAAGTAGGGAGGCTGACTGACATCTATGTATACTTCCAAGGCAGTGCTTTTGTAAAGGATATAGTGAATACTGTGAATCTTCCAGGAGGAGATGGACTAGCCCTAAACCTAGCAAATCTGTCAGATTTTCACTTCCTACGGTAAGTGACGGGAATAAGGAAAAATAAGTAATTAATAGTGCATTTTACTTTGGGAGAAATGTACATTAATATGTAAGGCTTTTTTTACATTTTATGATTTTCGCAATAGATGACCTTTGACAAGTAGTGTGAATACTGAATGAGCATGAAAAAAAGTGAATAAGGTCTTAAAATATCATACCCAGTATTTTTCTTAAAGGATACCCGAAGTGACTTGTGACATGATGAGATAGACATGTATGTACAGTGCCTAGCACACAAATAACTATGCTGTGTTCCTTTTTTTCTTTCTCTGCCTGAAAGAGTTAAATATCAGGTATAGAAGTGGCTGACTCGGTTCTGACTCTCCTGAATTTCCTAGCAGAAACCGGCTTCTGAGAGCAGGAAAGAGGTCGAAAGAGGTCAACAAAAGGGTCAATAGTTCATAGATTTTAGCTCTGACATAGTTCAATGAATGTGTCATTAAGTAAAAACAATAAAACAGTTAAAACTTAAAAAGTAGATTTAAACAAAATAAAACTGTGCAATATCTTAAAAAGTCACTTTTAGTAGAAGGAAGATAGATACAATCGTTTATTTCATTTGTTTATTTGTGCTTCGGGGACATTCGAGGTGAAAATAAACTGATGAGAAAAACAATTGCATCTATCCTCCATAAAATAACTTTTTTTTAGATATCCCACAGTTTTATTTTATATTTAAACCTTTTGACCCTTTTTAACTCTTTCCTGCTCTCAGAAGCCATTTACTGACAGGGAATTGATTTTTGGCTATAATTACTTATCAGTGAGAGTTATGCTATAGTCTGACCCAGTCCGACTCGGTCCCGACCCAGATAGAAAATGTCACTTGCATACCTGATGTTTAACTTTTTTTCAGGCAGAGAAAGAAAAAAAGGAACACAGCCTAGATATTTGTGTGCATGGCACTGTACATACACATGTCTATCTCATAAATGTCAAATGTCAGCTCGGTTGTGCCCATACCCACTACAAGATTTTTTTCCCAACAATTTTGCACGATGAATAATTTTTCCGCGATATTGCGCATCATCATTTAACAATAATCAACAAAGGCCGATTACACGTGATAATCGTTCGCTTTGAGCGACCATCATGACAAATCCAATTGTGGACGGTCGTTCCGATCACTACTGACCGACGTGCTAATTACAGCGATCGTTCATCGGTGCATTTATGCCCGTCGCTTGTTCCCGTGGTACACAATTGCGAGAGATGGATCGGGGAACGATCCTTAGTTGCATCATTCGTCACCACGTATCCCCCAATCCAACTTCCACGATCTTTGTGGTGGGTATTCAGCTTTATGATAGATCCTCTTTAACTTGACAAGATCTTTGGGATTTCACAAAAGTAACAAGAGAACAGAACAAAATACTGTAACTGTTAATAGTTTCATTAATACCAACAGCAGCCTTTTTCCAAAAGGAACAAAAAAAAAAATTATGTAAAATATTGGATCACTTTTCTCTGCTGGGCTCTAGCCAGTGCTGGATGCCATGCTATAAACTTCATTGCATGAATATCTAAACCTCATCGCAGACACCCCAGGCCTTGAGAAGCGGTTTAGTAAAATAGCCAAAAGCACTACTAATAAGTACATCACAGACGCTTGGGAATCACTCACTGCTCACTTCACTCAGTGGCACTGCAGCAACAAACGGAGTGTGCAGTGACGGATATATGTGGAATAAGTCGTGTAACTCATGTTACTGCTGGCTGCCAGTGAGGAGATGGGCTTCTGACAGCTAACAATGCCCATATGTTTCTGGTGTCACTCAGTCCGCTTCTTCATTGATAACATACAGAAAACTATACTTACACTTCACCCGTCAGCAAATTCATTAGATCAGATGTTGCTGGAGGAAGCCATGATTTATATAGTTCCAAAATGGAGCAAATATCAAAGATAAATTTAAAAATACAACTGAATGTGGAAACACCCAGAAAAAGCTTTATATACAATGGTTTGAAACAAACAGTAGAATGCAGTAGAATGAAACACCTGGCTTACAGGAGTGTAAGAGATTGAGGTGTATGGCTCCACTTACCATACTACGGGTCTCAATGTTTTAGCACTGGGAAGCGATAACCTACAAATACCTGGTTATAAGGTACGTTACTAACGTCAGCTACAAATGACACATGAACTAGAACACAACATGTTGGGCTGGAGGTCAACCAAAACATACAAAAAGTAAATTGAAGTTTAAAAGAAAAATGACATGGCAATACAAAAAAAGCATAAGAAAATATATTCCCCTGTGGATTTTGTGGAAAAAAGGCCTTACCCTCTTAATGTGACCAACTATTGTCAGTTCTAAATTAGGGCTGGTTTACAATGCAGGAGCTTTTCTAAGTGCTTGTGATTCCAAAAGCTCCAGCTAATGTAATGCTATGTGCGTGTTCTCACTTGAACAATGTTATTTTATAAAAATCACCCATAGCATTGCATTAGCAAGAGCTTTTCAAATCACCAGCGCTTAAAAAGCTCCTGCAGTGTAAATCATTCTTTAGTCAAGGTGTGCACTTGAAGCAGACTGGGGCCCATATGCAATTCACTTTTTCTCCTGAGTTTTCTCCTAGGTGATAATTTTTCATCTGCTCTTTAAAATAACTTTTCAGCATTTTACAATTAAAAAAGTACCAAAAGTAGTAGAAAAAGTATTTTTAAACTGATTTTGAGTATTTTCTTGCTGGCTGTGCTTTTAAAAGGCATTTTATGACAAGGTGTAAAAATATCAACTTGGAAAAAACAAAGGAGAAAACGTGAATTGCATATGGGCCTGGAACTCTTGCTCAGCACACAATAACAAGTCTTTACTCCACACATAGTTGCTGAAGAAATTCTGGATTTGTTTAGCTAGATCAAAGCGTAGCTTGGCTCTCTGCCTGTACAGGAAGCACTGAGCCTTAACCCCCTCCAGTGCTCCCAGGAAAGAGAGACCAAGTTAATTCTTTAGGGGTTTTTTTTTTTTGGGGGGGGGGGGGGGGGGTTTAGGATTTCCATAATTTGTACTGAAGATTTTTTTCCCTATAGGATATCACGCTATAGCTAATCTTTTAAAGCACAGATGAAGTTCTGGTTTAGAGCCACTTTAAGCAAAACCTCAGTCATCTCCACTAATTTGTAAAGCCAGGATTAGGGCAAATGCCCTGGTGCTTGCGCCATCAAAAAATCAGTAATTCCAGTTCCCATCTATTTACCAGGCTTCTTTACATTTTTGCGATAAACCGAAATTTGAACAACGTCTGCTTTAAGAAACCAGTTCTGTATTTCAAATATTTCCTGTTGGCACAGAAGGCCGACAGCTTAAAATAGACAGGCTTTACCTCAATTGTTGTGCCTTCTTGTTCCCATCGTAGGACTTCTCTGGATTTCACCTTCTGAGGGCTGTAATAGCTGCTCTCGGCTTGCATTTCAGTGAGCTGGAAAACAATACAACACACACACCTTCATCCCGGCCAACACCAGCATTAAAGAGTGGCAATCTGTCATTACTCTGCTGCATTGATGAAGACAAATTAAAGCGCGCTATTGGCTAAAGAGTATTATTGCACAGGAAACAGGTGCAACGAAACAGCTGCAAGACATTAAGCACACCACTGCATAGAAGGCTGGAGCTAAATACGCCAAGTGTAATGTAAAGCAGGGCAGGAGCTGGTCCAGTCAACACAGCGCCTTTCATTTACTTTCACCTCTTCTCTCAACGCTGCGTTTCTACATGGGATGAAAAATGGCCGGGTGTCTTAAAACAACACTTGTGTGGTACAAGGATCTTCACATTCCACCCTAGCGCTGCAATTCGTGGACGGTGGGGATGGATTGGCTGACAAAAGGTTGAACATTTGTCAATCACTGAAGTCTTCTTAAAAGATATTTATGTCTAGATCTGTCATGACGTTAACAGCATATAAGTAGCAATAGTAATGGGCCAGAAACACTTGTGGGGGGCCTCTATTTGGCTGTAGACCATGTTTTTCCAGTTGCTGAGGTCACAATGTACAAACTTAGCAGGTAAATGTATAGAAATAGCTACACCCAACTTCATTATATTAGACTTATGTGTTTAAAGTTGTTTATCATATGAACAGTATTTTAATGCAGTGCATTTCCCTGTGATACAACATGTTAACCAGCAATCGAGGTAGAGCACGGGTGTCCAGACATTTCAGGCCAAGGTTCATATCGTCTTTCTTGA
Organism: Hyperolius riggenbachi; assembly: GCF_040937935.1. Lineage (NCBI taxonomy): Eukaryota > Metazoa > Chordata > Amphibia > Anura > Hyperoliidae > Hyperolius > Hyperolius riggenbachi. Next base: position 388,323,906 of record NC_090650.1, on the reverse strand, counting down.
GAGTGCTGGGAAGCCAAACTAGCGAAACTAAAACAATTTTTGCTGATTGCCGTAAGCTACACTATTCCTGTGAAATTTTGTCAAATAAAATATATACAGTGTTAAGTGGTTGTTACTGATGCTGGCACAGTGGCAGCTGCTAATCAGTGGCTGTTGCTGTGGCTGGCATAGAGGCTGTTACTGCTGCTGGCACAGTGGCAGCTGCCAATCAGTGGCTGTTAGCGCTGCTGGCACAGTGGCAGCTGCTAATCAGTGGCTGTTACTGCTGCTCGCACAGTGGCAGCTGATAATCAGTGGCTGTTACTGCTGGTGGCATAGTGGTGGCTGCTTATCAGTGGCAGCTACTAATCAGTGGCTGTTACTGCTGATGGCACAGTGGCAGTTGCTGCTGCTGACATAGTGATAACTACTAATCAGTGGAAGCTACTGCTGCTGGCATAGTGGCAGCTGCTAATCAGTGGCTGTTACTGCTGCTGGCATAGTGGTGGCTGCTAATGCAACAGTGGTGGCTGAGAACCTATAGGGGAGCAAAAGGGGAAGCAGAGCGGCCCTGTGCTTGAAGCACCACAGATACGGCCAGCAGACTCATGGAATTAACAACTTAAAGGAAAGATTTGGGGGCCACCAGAAAAGGCTCAGTGGGCCACATTTGGCCCCCGGACCAGACTTCGGACATGCCTGGTGCTGAGAAAAGCCTTGTAATTCCAAGCATGATGGCTGCTTAGTACAATAAGTATTCTACTTTTAAGTGCAAATGATGGAAGACTACAGAATACACAAATCAAGGACAAAATACAAATGATCAATAAGATGTATACTAATGGGTACAAATGGTCAATAAGATGTAAATATTTCCAACATGCATGCAAATTTAATGCAAAATTTATGCAAATGAACTATTAACTAACTTGTGCCTCCACTACAGTGTAGCTATGCGGTCTATGCCCGTTTTGGCACATGGATTTAGATAAACATATAACACACTAACATGCTAGTGTTCGCTTTTCAGCATACCGTATCTTTCGGACCATAGGACACACTTGATCTCCCCCAAAGAGGGAGTGTGTCTTATTGTCCGAAGGCGTCTGACATAAATGCCCCCTCTGTCCTTTGCCGCTGTGTCTCTGGTGTGCCCTGCCTCCCCTCTGTCCGGTGTACCGTTTGCAGATGACCTCCTGTGTCTCCTTTGTCCAATGTCCGTGCCCTCCTGTGTACCATGTATCCCGTGCCCTCCTGTGTACCCAGTGCACTCTTCTTTCATGCACCCCTGTGCCCTTCTGTTAAGGTATAAACTTGCATGCATAAACTATCTGCCAAAACCTCTGCGCATTGGTTCAGTTGCGCAGCCTCCAGGAGACGTGCGGCCAATAAGGGGGCAGCGCTGCAAGCCAATCACAGCCGCCTGGTGTTACGACGGGAGCAGACGGTCTCTGAGGCGGGACCATGGCTCCATCATTGGGCAAATCAATGCACTGCAAGAGAAAAATACTGTTCCCATCAGGATTCACAGTAGAGTGCGCAGTTTAGGGCACTAGAACTTTTGTGCGTGCTGAGGTGTATATCTAGCCCTGAGCATAAACTATGTTGTTTGGTTGCTTATGTATGTAATAACAAAAACAGCATAGTATAATTTGGACAAGTACAACTTTGTCTGTATGACAATGTTTTTACTTTTCACTATGCATTCTCCCACTTCTTCTGGCAATGCAGGCTACCAGACAGGTCTGCAAACCTCTATCAATCAGGTGTGAGGTCACACTACTCCCTCTGAGGCAGAAGGGAAAAAGAATAAAAGCAGCTCTGTGTGCAAGTAGCCAGCTGATTCCATATAGTAAATAAGGTAGCATAAACTAATTTTTTAACACGTCACCACTGGCACCTGCATTAATGGGAGCTGAGGCCAGAAAATTGTAATCATTAAAGGATTCTGGAACACCACTTTAAATGAAACCTAAGATGGCAGAAACTGGAAGATTACCCACTAAAGATTCATTGTGGCTCCATGTTTTGGAGAAACTGTCATATGCCTCCTGGTTGCTACTTTTTCAGATAACATGCAAGTCCATAGACAGGTTAGCACAACAGGCTTCTCAAAAGCAAAAGCGCATCATTTTATTCTTCAAAGTATGTGTCAAAACACCATACTAATAGTGACATTCCCATTTGCAGCAATGTAGCCAGTGGTAAGTGATAATTTGAAGAAAGGAAATGCCAAGAAAACACAGGTCTGAAAGTCCTGGCCACGACAATTAGCCTAGGAAAGGGGCGGGGCGGGGGGGGAGGGGAATACTGGGATGCATAAAAGGAAGTGAATAATTGCAGCACTTAAGGGCCTGGAGGAGGTATAGGATGCACTTAAGGCACAGGAGGGGTTAATGGCTTCATTACAGTAACCCCTCTCCAAGCCCCAACTGCAGTCAGTCATTCACTTTGCTGGGTAGACTTATACTTGAATCAATAAAAAAAAAATCTAGCTTAAGAGGGTTGAATATTGAAGTCGACTTATACACAAGGTCGACTTCTATTCGAGTATATACAGTACCGTGGGTGTTACTCTATCACTCGGCTTGTATTTATTGAGAAGTGCACAGATCGTTTGTCGTATTCCTGCACTGTTCTGAAGAAGGGGACCCTGCCCCGAAACAATTGTCAATGTATGGCGTTTTAACATAGCGTTGAAAAATAAAATGATATGCTTTTGTTCTTGAGAAGCTTGGTGTGTTAACCAATCTCTGGACTTGCTTGTTATACTCTGGGTATTGCTTTGCACCTAGTTATGCACCCAACTCATATGGTAAGATGTGCCACTCCAAACCTAACTACTCTTTTTCAGATAACAGTCTGCCATATAATGACTTGCACCGCAGCTGTCCAGAATGCACCCCTCCCACAAAAGCATTGTAGAATGCTGCATCTTTAGATTTGGGCACATGCCACATCTCTCGGGCCAATAAGGCTGGGAGGCTGCCAGAAACATCTGCAGGCATTTTTACTTTATATGAAGTGGGGTGGGGTGAAGTAGGGTGTGGTGACTAAGTTGAAGGGAACTTTTGGAATGGAAAAGAAAATCTCCAAAATGTACACAACGGGCTAGATTCATGAAGCAGCGTATGCTCCATGACAGCAGCACAACCTAAATCCAAGGAGGCATGCTACACATGGTCGTGCACCGTAGCGTGCCTACCTTACATTACTATGGTAACTATGTTCATACATTACTATGATAACTATGTTGATAAACATAGTAGCAGCCACGCTAGTGAAGTATCACAGTCGCGATACTTCACAGCAGCAGCTGGCATTTAAAGGGGCGCGTGTTGCTATGTAAGCAACAAGCTTAAAGAGACACTGAAAAGGAAAAAAGTGTATGTTATAATGAATTGGTTGTTTAGTACGGATAATTACAAGAACATTAGTAGCAAAGAAAATATTCTCATATTTTTTATTTTCAGTTGTATAGTGTTTTTCTATAACATTGCGTCATTCTCTAATATTTGCACTACTTAGCATTCTAAATGATTTGACAGAGCAGGCCAGTGAACTATTGAACCCTTCTGTGCAAAGAAAAAGAAGGTACAGTGACTGACAGTTGGGATAAGCTTCAGAAAACAGAGCTCTCTGAGACTTTGAAAGTCATGGAGCTCAATGGCTCTTTTGCACAGATAACAACTGGAGCTTCTTAACTCTTCCTGTTCTGGAAACAATATTAGACTTATGTCTCAGCTCCTAATGTTTTATTTCTTAGCTGTACTACACATACAAATCATTAGATCATATTTTTTTTTTACGCTTCAGTGTCTAAGGAAGGTGCACTACGCTGAACAACCACGCATAGCGTACGTCCCTCAATTTAGGTTGCGCTGCTGTCATGGGCGCAGCTTCATGAATCAAGCCCCTCCTGCCTTTAAAATGAACTCAGCAATTATTGCCTCCATATTTCCTCTAAACGTTCCTATTTTAAAAACATGCATAACCTAGTAGATGCAATAGAAAGCAATGTTGCTATTCTTGCAGATGATACAAAATTGTGCAGAATCATCAACTCTCAGGAAGATAGTGACATATTGCAACAGGATCTGGATAGGATGGCTATATGGGCACTTAAATGGCAGATTAAATTCAATGTTGAAAAAAGTCATGCATTTTGGTCGTACCAATGGTCTAGCACCATACAAAATACTGTTGGGGACATCAAACTTGGAGAAGGACTTAGGAGTACTCATCGACAACAAGTTTAAGAATCGTATTCAATGCCAAGCCGCTGCAGCTAAAGCTAATAAAGTTTTGGGATGCATTAAAAGGGAAATAAAAACTCGAGATGCTATCATAATATTGCCCCTGTTTAACTCTCTAGTAAGACCACATCTGTAATATGGAATTCAATTCTGGGCACCACATTACAGGAAAGATATTGCAGTTTTAGAGCAGGTGCAGAGACGAGCAACAAAATTGATACGTGGGATGGAAGGTCTCACTTACCAAGAAAGGTTAGATAAACTGGGTTTATTTAGTCTAGAGAAAAGACGCCTTATGCTGGGCATACACGGCAACTTGGGCAGGCTTATCAATCAAGCCTGTTGGCTCGATTGATAATGTCCGACAGGTCCGATGACCTGCCGGATAGATTCCCCGCTCGATCCCCGCCGGCGGACAATAGCGGGGAATCGAGCGGCTGATAAGGAGCACCGGCGGGGACAAGCGGGAATCGATCCGCGTGGACGAGCGGGGACACGGCGGGGGTAGATCCGGCGGCTAATTGGCCTCCGGATCGACCCGTGTATGCCCAGCATTAGAGAGGATCTAATTAACATGTATAAATGCATCAGAGGGCAGTATAAAAGCTTGGCGGATGAGCTTTTTGTCCCTAGGCCTTCTCTAAGGACTAGAGGACATGATCTGCGCATGGAGGAAAAACGTTTTAGCCATTTAGTTAAAGGTTCTTTACAGTAAGAGTGATTAAGATGTGGAATGCATTGCCACAGGAAGTAGTTATGGAAAATTCTATACCTGCATTTAAAGGGGGCTTAGATGCTTTCCTTGCATTGTAAGACATCCATGGCTACAATTACTAGTGATGTTGATCCAGGGATTTTATCTGATTGCCATCTGGAGTCGGGAAGAATTTTTTTCCCTTTTGGGGCTAATTGGACCATGCATTGTAAGGGTTTTTCGCCTTCCTCTGGATCAACAGGGATATGTGAGAGAGCAGGCTGGTGTGTGTTCTCTGGTTAAACTCGATGGACGTATGTCAAATAACTATGTTACTATGAAGAGACATTTTCTGTAGTACCCCAACCGTAGCAGAAGATAAGGATAACACAGCTCATTGTGCATCATGCTTTGAGGACCAAGATACAGCTACCCGAGCCCTGGACTACAACATTTTCCTTTCCTTTAACAGAGTGTAAGCAAAAACTTAGAAAAAAAAAAAGACTGGCACTAGATGCTGACTGGAGGCCAACTGGCCACTGGATTTGGTACCAGCAATTACGTGTTCTCATAACCTAGGTAATGCAGACAAAGAAGAGAGAATTAAGGCACTGTAAATTGCAAATTCGGTATCTTTAATTAACAGTAGACAGACATCAGGGTGTGCAGTGGGGGTGAGGGAGGCCTGACAGCCATTTCGCTTGACAACAAGCAAAAGGGCTTCATCAGAGGCCCATAAAGTGTCCCTCACCCCCACTGCACACCCTGATGTCTGTCTATTGTTGAATAAAGGTACCGAATTTGCAATTTACAGTGCCACAATTCTCTCTTCTTTGTCCCTTTAAAGAGACTAACAAAATTTTCAGCCTTATTTCTTCTATCCTAGAAGTTCCTATACCTGTTCTAAAGTGGTCTATCTTACTGCAGCCTTTCCTAGTTGCACAGTGGCTGTATTATCTTTGTTACTTAATCTAATCTTCTTTCCTTTGTCAGCTTTGCCGGCTCAGGCAGGAATGTGCTGCTCTGCTGTAATAGGTAGAAGTTATACACACCCTCTCCACGCCCCCTCCAGGCTCTGTATGAGTCACAGACTGAGCTTCTCTCAGCCTATCACATGCTGGTTAGCAGCCATGTTTTTTGCTTGTAAACACTGCTTAAAACTGGCAATTACAAACCAGGATTGCAGCAGGGAGTGGCAGAAACAGCAAAGAGGGGCCCAGGAGAACATAAGGAATAGAATGGTATGCTTTTTATTGTAAGAATTTTAGAGTACAGATTCTCTTTAACAGAGTGGCAGGGGTTTATAAAGATTACCACTGCAATTTATATAACTGAAGACTGCTTTGCAGTCCCCAGGGACTTTTCCTGCTCAACTATTTGAGCGGCAGATTCTAATAATGTCACACGGAGCGTGATGTAAAGCCAGCAGGCTATGAAAAGAAAAGTGAACTTTATATATAGCACAATTCCCTTCTTTCCTCCTCATCAGCTGTCAGCAATTATTGCAGAGGAAAAAGCAATTAATTGATTAAAAGAACTTAAACATTACAAGAACAATTTTCAACAGTATTTTCAACAGTATTAGGAAAATGTTACGTTTAATTTGGCATGTTTTTTCTCTTTGGGCTGGAAGAGTATCAACCACTTTGAATGCTAATGCAGAAATACGACCCCCCCCCCCCCTTTTTTTTTCTAAATACCAAAATATGAACCACAAATTAATTCCATACATTCTTTGCTAGAAATGAGAACAATGAAAGCTGTTTTCCGTCTCGGCGTAACATGTGAATCTCATACAGAACATTTAGTTGCAGATGTAACTTCTCCTTCCTGCTGGATGTTTGTTAATTTGCTGTAGGTCATTTGAGGGTAGAAGGTGTTAAGGAGCGGCAGAGCTGCTACTCACAGCGCTTCTAACTGTGTGGAAAGAAGGCTTTTCAATCTGAGTGTAGAACACTGAGGTTGGTTGTTTTATAACTCAACAAATAAGGTGGGGAGTGAAGAAGGAAATTCACGGGAGAGAAAACTTATGTGTAGATAAAAGGGCTCGTTTACAACATGGATTTTGTCAGACACTAACGTGGACCTAGCATCCTGGTGGAAAGACCGTTGAAACAGTAAGACTGCATCTTTATTGTCACTCCTTCTGGTGCCGGCTACAATTGCAGGCCTCAACGTCCCTCGCAGTAGCCATCCTTCTGTCCTGGCATGTCCCCAAAATTAGCACAACGACAATCTCCACAAATCCAGGACTAGCTATGGCTGCTAGCCTTTCAGTCACTTCCTCCATTCCCTCTGAACCAATGCCCAAGTTAGGCAAATAGATGATCAAACAGGTAAGATGCGCTAAGTATAGCATCATGTGTATAAGTGGCCGTGGGCCAAAGCAGTAATCATGGATCTCAAACTTGAGGTTTTGGAAAAATGCACTTTCTTTGGTCAGCTTACTATGATAGCAGATAGGGAAGGCAATGCTTAGGAGAAGCGTGTGATAAGTTGATAGATTTGTAAGGCTGATTTGCTGATCTTGATTATGTGGTAAAGCAGGAAGTCATCACAGCAAACTAGAACCTTACAACTGCATCAGCTAATCAAACTGATCACATGGTTCTGAACGAGTTCTCGTAAGCAATGCCATCCCTAATGGCAGGATATCCTATGACTGTCAGGGCATACATATATAGACATTGTGGTTCTTGATCTTCCCACTGAACTGGCCCTTTGGGCCCCAAATTAACCTTTGGTGGTACTTAGATGTTGCCAACTTTCTGGTCTCCTCAATGTTGGTGTTCAGTTTCAGCATAGTGAATTCGAAACACCCAAATACTACTGACTGTTGTTATGCCGAATTTGAACACCAACACGGCTCCTCATTGTGGTTGGAATGAAACAGTGGAATGCCAAGGTACTTGTAGCTGGTTTGTATGTCAACCTTTTCTCTTGCTGATCGCTCTACTCCAACAGTCTTGACTACCTTTCGTCTATTTACTATCATCCAGCTACAATCCAACCCACATGACATCCCGGTCATTATTGCTCCTCAATATTAAGAATGAAATCCCTCCAAAGATTTTGGAGTATGTTCTCTGTGCATTTGCATGGATAATCGCTAGGTGCCTCCATTTATTGCCAAAACTTTAGAGATGGTAAACGAGATGCAAAGTATTCTGGATTACATGCAAATGTAATACAAACTCTATCCAACATGCCAAATCTTCAGATATTGACTTCAGAAAGCCTGCGTACACACGCTAGGTTTTTAGTTGAGGCAGGCTTAAAATCGGCCAACCCGGCTGAGTTTAATCTAGTCAGTGCAAGTATTATAAAAAAGAACCTAAAATAAATAGACCCTGGCCATTTTAACTTACCTGCGGCATCTTCCAGCCCCCTGTAGTCCTCCTAGTCCCTCACCGTCATTCCATGCTGCTCCATTCAGCCGCTCTGCCCCTCCAAAAGCTACATGTTCGACACCGTGCCATGCAGCTCCTCCATTGCGCTCCCATGGCCAGGAACATGCTGCGTTTGCGCAGTGAGTAAAAATTGCAACTGCGCATGGGCTGAACACTCCTGGCCACGGAAATATGATCAAGGAGGCGCATGGTTAGGGCCGTACATACGTAGTGGTCCTGCAACTAACTGGGTGGGCTAGCTTTCAGCGGGGGATAGCGACTGAACGGAGAAGCACGGAATGACAACAAGGGGCCAATAGGACTTCAGGCGGGAAGCCCCATGTAAGCTAAACTGGACAGAATAATTTCACTTTAGGTACCCCTTTAAGGCCCTTTGAATGTCAGGGTAATAATTATTAATTGTGGTCTTCAGAAAATAAATAAGAAACTTAATGCAAGAAGGTCAGGAAGATAGGAAAGCCATCTTGAAAGAAGCCCGATAAAAGGCTGACAGTACACTTGACAAAAAATCTGGTCTGCACACAGATTCTCCTAAAAACACTGATCAGATCGGAACATTATTTTGCATTTATGTAGTGCTGACAAATGAATTTCCTCAGCACTTTAGAGGGAAAAATTTACATCCCTGTCCCTTAGTGGGGCTCACCATCCTGTTTTCCTGCCATAGCCGAAAGTTTGAAAAAGCTAAAAGAGCTATACAGTACAGCCAGCCTACCTTAAATGTCACTGTAGCCTTTGTGCAATAGAAGCCTATGGAAATTATCGGATCTTTAGACAACTGAGATCTCGTTCCCTGCATTGTGATTCCATCTTCAGGTCCCATGAATCCACCTTCACCATCCTCTTCATCTCCATAACTTACAATGGCTGGGACGAAAGACCAGGCCCATGAAACCCATCCTTGTTGATCATCGTCACCAGCCATGGAGTACATATCTTGTGCTGGATACTGCATCCCTTTCACCAGATCTTCATCACCTCCTGCAGAAGAAATCAGACCATTTAATTCCAACAGTTGTGTGCATGGAAACTGAATCTACCTGCAGGAGTAATACAGGTGGAAAACAAATACAATAAAAAATGCGCAATCAGGATCTCAAATATTACATCATTTTCACTGAAGAGTAGAGGCTATTGGATAGTGTACTGGTTAAAGATGGTCACACACACCATGCAAAGAAGATTGGATAATTCATAAATATTGGGTTGTAGAAAAAATTTAAAGTAATATTTATTGAGATGCGATTGGAAATGACGTTGTTATAAAATGCGCAGGTTTGGGTTTTGTTTTTTTTTTACTTCCTTGTCTGGGCTCACAAAGATGCCACACAGTCGGAGACTGAGTCATGTGAAAGTAGTTTTTGCTCATTTTTTGTACTGGAAAATCTGTGAGAAACCAAAACAGCTTTTATTGTCACAATCAGTCACATATAAATAACAGGTTTAAAAAAAAAAATAAAAAAAATACATAAATGTATACTTCTGTTCAATTTTAATTGGTTGCACATAAATTTACAAACACACACACTCTACACAGCCTTTGGAAAAATGTAATGAAATCCAATCGGATTTTTCAGTCGAATTAATAAAAAAAGCTTTAGATTTTTCAGACAATCCGATCCTTATCAAATTTCTGTGAAATTGGATAATTTTATTGTATCACGTGTGGCCACCTTAAAGGGACACTTAAGTCAAACAAAAAAAATTAGTTTTACTCACCTAGGGCTTCCAATAGCCCCCTGCAGCTGTCCGGTGCCCTCGCTGTCTCCCTCCGATCCTCCTGGCCCCGCCAGCAGCCACTTCCTGTTTCAGTGACAGGAGCTGACAGGCTGGGGACGCAAGTGATTCTTCGCATTCCCAGACACATTAGCACCCTCTATGCTGCTATATGGTATATGATATATGCTATAGCAGCATAGATGGCGCTATTGTGGCCAGGAACACGAAGAATCACTCGCGTCCCCAGCCTGTCAGCTCCTGTCACCGAAACAGGAAGTGGCTGCCGGCGGGGCCAAGAGGATCGGAGGGAGATGGCGAGGGCACCGGACAGCTGCAGCGGGCTATTGAAAGCCCCAGGTGAGTAAAACTCATTTTTTTTGTTTGACTTAAGTGTCCCTTTAAGGCCTTTTTCACATTAGGGATGTTGCCGTATGCTTTTCAAAATGCATTGGGCTGTGCACTTTGCTAGGTACAGCTTTTTCCATTGATTTGAATGCACCATGACGACATCTATGCGCTTTGTTGAAGTCCATTTGAGAAACATGGTGTTGCATGCATTTCTGTGCATTGCGCTGTGAATCGCACAGCAATACAAATGAATGGGTGCGCTTTTTTTAGCGTAGCATAGAAACGCATAGCAATGTGCTTTGGGGATGTGTTATATAGCCCTAATAAAAAAAAAAAAATTTTCAAATGAAAAATCTTTGACAACTGTTACATCAAATAAACAAAACATACTGAACAAAAACGTGTTCAAGCGCATGTAAAATGCATGGGTGCACTTAAAAAACAAGCACAATGCAATGCACTGAAACCCATTATGAAATGCACATCGCTTTTTTTTATCATGCGCTTAAATTTGTTTCTGAGCGCGCCCAATGTGAACCAGGCCTCAGGGTTCTGCCTCTGACACTCCGACCAGGGTTCGAACCTCAGCTCTTCCTGTTCAGTAAGCCAGCACCTATACAGTGAGAAGACCTTAGGCAAGACTCCCTAACACTGCTGCTGCCTACTGAGCGCACCCTAGTGGCTGCAGCTCAAGCGCTTTGAGTCCACCAGGAGAAAAGCACGATATAAATGTTATTTGTCTCATCTTATCTACCATTCAAAGCATCTCATGCATCTAATACAGCTGGGCTAGATGTAAAGGAAAGGCGTCAAGTATATAAAAACCAGGAGCACATTATGGAATACTTAACACAAATAGTGAACTTCCCTGTGAATGGGGTTCAGAAAAATCACTTTTTGTGTTTGTGTCATAATACTTCTTGGCCTTGATTCACTAGGACTATAGCTCCCCTTACTGCACTTTTAGCGTGCCTTATCAGAGTTAACCTGCCTTAACAGATATGCATAGCGCGTGCTACGAACTTATGCCTGCTAATTGGGAATGACGAGAGCTCCACTCATCCTGCCCTGAGCCCCTGCGGGTCCAATCACTTTAAAAGGACATTATCCCCGCACTTTGATTGGCCCAATAGGCTCCCTGTCATTATCAAACTTCGGGGATAATATCCTTTAAAGTGATTGGATCCGCAGGGGCTCAGGGCAGGATGAGTGGAGCTCTCATCATTTGCAATCAGCAGGCATAAGTTCATAGCGCTCGCTATGCTACTCTGATAAGGCACGTTAACTTTGATAAGGCATGTTAACTCTGATAAGGCATGTTAACTCTGATAAGGCAAGTTAAAGAGTCTGAAGCAAAAAATAATTGTTAAATTTACCTTAGCATTCGCTTCAGAACTCTCATCAGACGCAAACCGCCGCATTCCCGGTGGAAAAACGAGGGCTGCAGACCCCCCAAATCCCCCGGGGGGGGGGGGTCTAAGGATGGCGCTTCCTGGAAGGGGCAGAGTTCTCTGCTGTAGCTCTCCCTCTCCTGCCATCAATCGCCGCCTCTCCCCGCCCCTCTCACTCTTTCTGCACAGAGAGGGGCGGAGAGAGGTGGCGATCCGCGTGGCGATCGACAGCAGGAGAGGCGGAGCTACAGCGAATAGCTCAGCCTCTCAGGGCAGCACAATCCACGACCAAGTTGGTCATGGATGTTTGCTCTGGGATTTGAAGGGTCTGCAGCCCTCGTTTTTCGACGGGGGTGCGGCGGTTTAGCGCTGGTGAGACTTCTGAAGCGAATGCTAAGGTAAATATAGCAAAACAAATTCGCTTCAGAGTCTCTAACTCTGATAAGGCATGCTACATGTGCAGTAAGGGGAGCTAAAGTGACAGGGAATCAACCTCCTTGTATTTTGGAATGTTTTTACCTCTATTCATCTCTAATAAAAAGATGGATATTGAAGCCTCAAGCAATAGAAGCCAGATAGCTCCACTTGCACTAAAACGTGGAAGTAATGTTAATAGGGATACTAAAGAAAAAAAGGGGTAATGCTTTGCAGAAGCAGGTTTTCCCATTCCAGTAATCTGTGTATAGTCTTTATTTTATGTCGCCCAGTCTAGATAACTGAACATCCACAGATAAAATAAAGAGCCGTTTGTGGTGCAGGTGTGTGTAGGGAGAAGTATTAATTAGCCACACAAGCTGTTTGTAAGTGGTAGACTGCATGTATGTTCTCAGATACAGTATTCTAGAAATAAAGCTGGGCTCTCTACAATAGTGTTAAAAAAATAGCCTTGGCAGCAGAAACGGGTGGAGTCTTCCCGTTCTTCTGGTACTTGTGGGGAGGCAGACTCTTGTGCTTCAAACACTGCTATTTTTCGCTGGCACCTATAACTGGAGGGGCAGAAAGTGAGGACATTGGTTTTGGATGCGCCAGAGTTACCTCACATGCACAGGGACCAAGGACACATGTCATGCCTACTAGTCTTTGTAGAAGCAGGATATTTACGCAACGGATAGACCCTGAAGTTTGGGAACACCAATAGGTGCCTATACAAGTACTGACCCTGATACTTATCGGGTACCAAATTTCCTGCTATAAATGATATCACTAAGGGGCACCTATAGAGGTGACAGGTATTTAGTGGTTTTGCTATAAACAATATTTAGAAGGGTTTTCTATAAATGACATTTGACATTTTTGCATTGGATTTGCTGGGGGTTGGTTAAGGGTGTGTGTTTTTACGGTTAGGTGGGAAGTTGAGGTTGGGCAATGGCGGGGAGGTTGGTCAAGGTTAGGCATCGGGGGGGGGGGGGGGGGGAGGAGGGGGGTTGTTGGGGTTAAAAGGGTGGTTAGAGTTTTGCCCACCTACATCAGGGTTCTACAGGATGTCTGTGATGGGGGAAACATACGGCTACCAGCTAACTATGGGATAAGCAGAGTGGACCAGCAGTAGGGGACAATGACTAAAATAGGCATACTCCCCAGTAATTCAGGGTCCAACTATTACTGGCATCCGTATTACAGTGATTTTTCAGAAATTCTCCCATTATAGCCGTAATTAGCATTACAGTCTATGGGAGAACCCAAATCAGGGGCTGGGCAGTGCTGAGCAGGCCTCACTCCAGGTTCTGCTGCTATGGAGTGGGGGTGGTGAAAAGGGACCACACGGTGGCACACAGCAAGTGGAGTAAAGAGGAAACAACGTGATTAGATGGGATGATCCAGCACTCCAGATCTTTCAGCGACACTTCAGGGTGGCTGCACGCATGACAGATCCTCATCAAAGATGACTCCCAGTGGCCACCTCGGCCCCTGCTTCCCATATACTCCAGCTTGCTTTAGTGCTGATAATGGCCTGCACAGGCATGATAATGTGTGTAGAGAGACTATTCAAAATAGCAATAAAGTCGGAGGAGAAGGGAGGGACTCATAAGCTGTGGAAACATCGGAGAAGTACATTTTTTAAAAATACGAATCAGTTTATTATTATTATTATTATTTAGCATTTATATAGAGCAGACATCTTCTGCAGCGCTGTACAGAGTATATTGTCTTGTCACTAACTGTCCCTCACATGGGCTTACATTTTAATTCCTACTATAGACATATGTCTATGTATGTAACATGTAGTTTAAGTATCCTAGTCTAGGGCCAATTTAGTGGAAGCCAATTAACTTATCTGTATGTTTTTGGGGCGTGAAAGGAAGACAAGAGTGCCCAGAGAAAACCCACAAAGACACAAGAAGAACATACAAAATCCGTGCAGATAGTGCCATGACCGGGATTCAAACTGGGGACCCAGCACTGCAAGGCTAACCACTACACCACCATGCTGCCCCCCTAGAAGCATAGACGCAGTAACATGTTTTACTGTACTTCATGAGTATGTGGCTGGGTGTGTAATGGGTAAGGGCTCTGCCTCTGACAGCAGACCAGGGTTCGATCTCGGCTCTGCCTGTTCAGTAAGCCAGCACCTATTCGGTAAGAGACCTTAGGCAAGGTTCCCTAACACTGCTACTGCCTATAGAGCGCACCCTAGTGGCTGCTGCTCTGGCGCTTTGAGTCAGCCAGGAGAAAAGCACGATATAAATGTTATTTGTCTTGTCTTTGTCTAATGAGGGTTATGTGCCAGGATCCTTAAATAGGGGAAGAAAATCAATAATGCACATACTGTACATGTTATTACTGATCAATGTCTCATTTAAGACATTATTGAATTACAGATAAAAAAAAAAAAAAAAAAAAAAAAAAAACAAGAGCAACTGAACAATGACTAGAATGACTCGTACATATGATATACATAGGAAATGAAATGTGCATGTGCCCACACTACACAAATTAGCGTGAGGTAAACATTTCCAGATTGACTTCAGAACAGCTTTTTCCCTTAGATTTCTACATGCTGAAAACATTGACAGATCTGAAGCCCAACATGCTATTTAACCCAAGTGGCCCATTGGGACATCTACTGCTGCTGAAAAGGGAACTTTGAAAAGTTATTTTTATACATTATCTGCTTTATAAATAACCTATCCTGGAGGCACAAATGGCTACTGCTAGGAGCTAATTTAGGTTCCTCTACGCAGCATCATTTATTGCCAGATAATACTTCTGTCACAAGGCAGTGTAGTATTTAAAAAGTGTCATCTGAAAGCTTCTTGGTTCCACTTGTCCCCCTACCTATATTCTGCTTGCTCACAGAAGGTACAATAAAGGTAGCCATACACAACTCTGTTTTCCATCGAGCAATTAAGCGATTAACTTTACTGGGCCATAGACAACAGTGTGGTTGATTGAAAGTCGATCGACTAGTGGCCCACACACTGCGAGATCCAATGCTATTCTCCTCCACTAGTCAATTGGAACGATGGTATTCCTTCATGCTGTGAAACCAAAAGTCAATTGTGTCGATCGAAATCACAAAAACAATAGCAGATTCCTTTACTATCAACTGATATTTTACATCCTGCCCGATTGAGTAACCTGGTTGATTCAACCAGATGTCAACCAATCTCCATCAGTTGAGCAGAACTGATTCTCCCTCAATCTGATAAAATAATTGAATCGAATGCTCAATCGTACAGGAGAGTCGAGTGATGCATGGGCACCTTAACTGATAGATTGTGCCAAAGATCTACAGGTCAAACTCAAAAAACTAGAATATCTTGCAGAAGTCCATTTATATCAACTTAAAAGCAAGAGGTTTTAAGTCAGGATGATACGACTTATTGGCTAACTTAAAAAATAAAAGTTTTTGGTTATGCAGTCTTCATCAGACCCGAGTTAGTCAATAAACGGTCTCAACCTGATTCAAAACTTTTTCCTTTTACTGATGGTTAACATGGTACAATGCTCTACTACTTCAACTTAACCACTTCATCCGAAAGGGCATTTTTACCCTAACGGACAAGAGCAATTTTCACCTTTCAGTGCTCATCCCGTTCATTTGCCAATAGCTTAAAGGGACTCCGAGCTCAGAAAAAAAAGGAAAGTTGTACTCACCAGGGGCTTTTTCCAGCCCAGTGCTGGTCGGGAGGTCCCACGCCGGCGTCCTGGCTCCTCTCCTTCTCCCCGCTCCGGAATGGCTGGCAGGCCGCAGCCCGGGCGACACTCTCCCGAGTGTCGGGCTGCTTCTTCCGCATATGACGCGGATTACGTCACACGCCGGCCGCCTCGCGTCATCACGGCGGCCGGCGTGAAAGAACTGCGCATGCGCGAACAAAGCGCGCATGCGCAGTACTTTCACGCCGGCCGCCGTGATGACGCGAGGCGGCCGGCGTGTGACCTAATCCGCGTCATATGCGGAAGGAGCAGCCCGACACTCGGGAGAGTGTCGCCCGGGCTGCGGCCTGTCAGCCATTCCGGAGCGGGGTGAAGAAGAGGAGCCAGGACGCCGGCGTGGGACCTCCCGACCAGCACTGGGCTGGAAAAAGCCCCTGGTGAGTACAACTTTCCTTTTTTTTCTGAGCTCGGAGTCCCTTTAATCACTACTAATCACAATGAAATGATCTATATCCTGTTTTTTTCACCACCAATTGGGATTTTTGGGGTTGATATTGGTTTTCAGTAATTACTTCATTTTATATGCATTTTAAAGGGAAAAACAAGGAAAAAATGAAAAAATACACTATTTCTCAAATTTCATCCCCTATAGTTTTAATATAAACACTGCTACTGTACATAAAACGCACACATTTTATCTGCCTATTTGTCCTTGTGATCACAACATTTTAATTATGTCCCAAGTGCCAAGTATGGTGACAATATAGTATTTGGAAATAAAGGTGTATTTCTTTGTTTCTGTTTTTTTTCCCCCACTATTTTCACGTCCACGTGCACAGGAATGCATGTGCACGCACGGGAGCGCGCACGTGCACAGTGGCAGCAGCACTGTCTGACTTATAAAAAAAAAAGTCCTGGAGCCACTGTTTCTTGGTTGTTTAGTTGCTTGGGACAAAAGGTCTCTCTTCCACCCAAGTTGGGTTGAAGAGCTCAGAGCAGCTCTTTTGCATAGGTAACAACTGAAGTTACTTAACTCTTCCTGTACTGGGAAACAATATAAGACTCTTTGCTTTGCTACTAATGTTCTATTTCTTAGCTGTACTTCACATACAAAGGATTATTTCATAAATTTATTTTCGCTTCACGGTTGCTTTAAAAGGTGAAAATAATCTATGAAATAGAATCATTACATGCAAAGCAAGATATTTTAAGCCTTTATTTGTTCGAATGTTGATGATTATGGCTTACAGCTTATGAAAACCCCAAAATCTAAATCTCAGACCATTAGAATATTGTTCAATATTCTAGGCTCAAAGTATCATACTCTAATTGGCTAATTCATCCAAAACACCTATAAAAAAGGTTCCTATGTTTCATATATTAGCTTCACCTTATAAATTATATTACTGAAATAAGTTGAAATTTGCAAGATATTCTAACTTTTGAAGTTGCACCTGTATTGATTGAATATCTGCATTTGATACTTATAAAGGTGCCCATAAACAGTACAATCAAATAGTCCGATTTTCCTGTTTATTCAACCAAAACAATGAAATAGACAAGAAATTGAAAATATTTTTCTTTCGATTGATAAAAACGTTAACAAAATTTTTTTCCGATAAAAGTCTGATCAGATTGGTTGTAAAAATCAGGTTGATTGCTTTTGAAAACTGAATGGTGTATGGTAGGTTTAACCCCTTGCCGACCACGCAACTCCAATTGGCGTGACGTGGCGGCAGTCCCAGGAGCACTCCACGTCAATTGGCGTGAAGTCCTGGGGCGGGGTTTTGCAGGAGAATGTGCACGCATCTCCGCTTGAATGACGGCGCTCCGCCCCGTCAACAGTGTCCCAGTGGCGATCGCCGACAGAAGACTGTTAGATGGCGAAACCGCCGTCTATTTACACTGTACAGCGCTGCGATCTAAGGCAGCGATTTACTGGGGACAGCCATGTGACACAGCTGTCCCCCTGGGAGGCACTAAACCGATCCATTGTTGTAGGCTGATTCCTATGACAGCCGATCGCGCTGATTGACCGGCGGGTAGGAGGGAGGGTAGTAAAAAAAAAATTTTTTAAATTGACACAAATGTATTAATAAGATAAAGACAAATAAATAAATAAATAAACAAACATCCCCGCGGGGATCAGAGCCCACCAACTGCAACCAGCATGCTTTAAAACCACATTTTGCTTGGAAAAGCGCCACTTTGTATAGTTAGACTAAAAAAAAAAAAACTACTCAGCAGCACTGAAAAGGCTTGGTGTTTCTTTAACAGTTTCACAGCATCAGAACTTGTTTTTTCTTACCCAAGTCTCATTTTTAGCTGCACAAAAGCTAAGCTCCGCCCCTTCAATGAAATCTGCCCAGGCATTTTCCCCCTGATGCTGTGCAAAGCATGATGGGATTTCTGATGTTCTTGTTCTGTTGTTTTGGCGCACATTTTTTGGGGGGGACATTTGAGATTCTTAGCATAGTGCGCAAAGCCAGGAGGGGTGATCAGGACTCAGGACATTTGGAACTGTGTCTCATGCTCCCTGTCACCTCCTTTCAAAGAAAAAGATGGTTGTCTGTAACGATCGGTGAAGCACAGAGAGGATCTGATTACCGGTGATCTGCAGTATCACTGGGAATACAGATGTATACCAGATTATAAGTGATCTGCAGTATCAGCGATAATCAGATATACTAGCTAACCTCTGTTCACCTGAGTAGAGTGTAGTGTTTGGTGTGACAGTAACACTTTGAGGACTAGGTCTCAGTGCAGCAAGGAGTACTGCACAGATTCCTTCCGCAGACCTGAGCTCATAACAGATAATCACAATCAAACTAGTACTTTAGCTATCAACAGAATCTAGCTAAGTGTAGGATTACAGCTCCAGCTGGTCCCGGCACACTTGCGGATCTGACTACGGATCTGGGTGCTCCCACGTATGTGATCGCAACGCCAGACAAAGAGCAAGTGAACAGCCAGCAGTATATATACACAAGGACCTTTCCAGGACCTCCCTAATTGCTGGACCAATGAGAGTTGTGGAAAATGTCAGCTGACCCGCCTGATCAGCTGACTCACTTCTGGCTGTTATTTAAACTCAGCCTCTGTGCGCGCGCGCGTGTCACTCTGAGCCTTGGTAGACTATCAGTCCCAGCCACACCAGTACTGTCTTGCAATGTATCATGTGAACCACTCGCGGGGGCCGCCTCTAATGCGGATTCCGCCGTTCTCAATGCGGATTCCGCCGTTCCCAATGCGGATTCCGCCGCTCTGCCTAAGCGGCATGCGGCGGTTTTCCCGCGTTGTGACGCCCTGCTGGACGCGGAAACAGCCACCTCACTATGAGAGACGGCGGCTTTTCCGCGTTTCCTCACACTGTCCCCATGAAATCACAAACATTTTCCTGTTCTTTTAAAACAGGGTGTGTAAACCTATCTATTTTAATTCACATAACTAATGTAACTTAATGACAGCATGTTTGTTTAGGCAGAAGTTCCTCTTTAACCTCCCTGGGGGTAAGCCTGTGCTAAGCACGGGCTCTGCCGCGCAGGAGGATTTCTCAGGCCCTGCTGGGCCGATTTGTATAATTTTTTTTTTTGCAACAAAGTGCTAGCTGCGTGTGCTCTTTGACCGCCGCCGCTCCGCGCTTGATCGCTGCAATTCGCCGTGCCGTGCCCCCCCCAGACCCCGTGCGCTGCCTGGCAAATCAGTGCCAGGCAGCGCTGAGGGGTGGATAGGGACTCCCTATGACGTCACGACGTCCATGACGTCGGTGACATCATCCCGCGGGGGAAGTCCTTCAGGAAATCCCGTTCTTTGAACGGGATTTCCTGATCAAAGATCGCCGGAGGTCGAGCGAAGCGGGCGGGGGGATGCTCGCTACATGATTTAAAAAAAAAATAAAAAAAAATTGTGATGCGCTGCCCTCTGGCGGTTTCTAATAGACCGCCAGGGAGGTTAATGACATTCCCATTTGCTCTATTTTACCCAGCCATTAACTTTGCTGGGTAGACTTGTACTTAAATCAATAAAAAAAAAATCCAGCTTAAGGGGGTCAAATTTTGGGATCAACTTATACACGAGGTGAACTTATATTCAAGGATATTGGCCTCTTCTATAGAGTGTTCACATAGTGAGTCTGATGCTATTGTTCGATTCACCCGCATTAAATACTGGGAAGTCCAATAATTAGGTGATAACACTATAGTTACAGCTTTTTGTTACTATCAGACTACGGCCAAATTTAAGGGATGCAAACACAAGGAGAACATACAAACTCCATGCAGATAGTTTTCTGGCTCTGATTTGAACTGGAGACCCCAGCTCTACAAGGCGAGAGAACAATCTATTATGCCCCCATATCACCCGAATATGAATAAAGCATTTGGTGTTTGATTTGTGATCATACACTGCAATAAAGGTTGGCCGAAATAAAAACAACCTTACCGCATAATACCTGACTGATCTGCTCAGGAGGTAAGAGAAGCCATGTATTGAGCCACCCTGGGAGGCTGTAGAAGAGAAGAACATGTGCAGACACTGGAACCCCACTAAGAGGCAAACTGGGATTAATTTACGTTTGAAAGCTAAGTGGCTCACACAGCACACAACTGCCAAGTCAGCTCCCATAAATTGTGGCTGAACTGAAGTTGTGAAACGTAAAAACATTAAAAGTCCATGCTTTAAAAAAGGATAAAATAAAGAAAAAAAAACATATGTGTTCTTCTTTCTTTTCAAACAAATGAATGGTAAAGAAATTAAACCACAACTAAAAGCCTTAATTTGCATCACCACTTTCAATAAAAATTGCTATAAAAACTTGAGTTAGTGCTGCATAAGTCTTTTTCTAATTTAATATCATGAAAAGTTATCTTTCCATTCAAATGTTTGCAACCAGTTTAGAATTTCCCCAAAACTTAACTCAAACTGCACTTTTCTGCAAGCAGAGCAACTATACTCTCTTTAATATAATGACTGCTTAGAAGGTCTCATCTTTTTGCATGATTAACTGGCTGCACAATGCAATAACCCTTATTTATTTTACACACAGGCACTAATACAGTTAATTTTTTGCAGATATGTATAGACCAGGGATGTCAAACCGCTCCTTCGAGGGCCAAGATCCTAACACATTTTTGGTACAGCTCAATTTAATTGATGGGTCTAAATCAGGAAAGGTGTGATCCATCATGTAGAACACATTCCTCTCCTTCTCAGTCCATCCTCAACACTGGCATGGATCTGGCCCTCCAGGCCTGGAGCTCAAAACATGTGGTATAGACAAACATTATATTGTGATAAACCCTTCAAAGAAGCCTACACACCATGAATGGATGTTGCCAATCGGGACCTGATCACTTTGGGCAACATTGCTGGGCTAGGCTGCAGAGACGAGAGTTTTAAAGCAGACGACGTGCTGTATTGCTGCTATGCAAGGATGTGAACAGGTAACAAAATGGTGCATGTGACATCACGCGGTGATGGATCGTCTTAGACAAAGGTATTGGCCATCACGAGGTGGTGAGTTGATCTGCTGGGCAGATTGCTGGCTGGTCAGGGGTGCCAGCCACTGTACACACTCCTGTTTATTAACTGACTTTACCCAAGCATGTACCAGCCTTAAAGACCCATACACACACACTCAACCCAAATGCCTGATTATCGTCTGATTTTGCTCTGGTGGATGACAATCAGGCATGTGTACGCATAGCAAATGACAAGACGAGCGACTGATAACCGGCGGTTTGCCCGATCCATTAAGGAGATCAATTTACAGGACTGTTGAGCTGATCTCCTGCAGTTGGACAAGTGTGTACGTTGTTTGAACGATGTACTGGTTTTGAATGCGACCATGTCTTGCAGTCCATCATTTCACTTGCACACACAGTATGTTAATGAGTTGGTTGTTCAGTTGGTTGGTGCATGGAAAATACAAGTCAATGAAAGGGTTTGTCATGGTGTCGGTCATGTCGTGGTGTTGGCTGTGCACTATGTTGGACATGTGTACCTACAGTGGCATGGGTTATGCCATGAGCTATACCATGGCTATGCAGTGGCTGAATAGTGTACTGGTTAAGGGCTCTGTCCCTCACACAGGGGACCAAGGTTCAAATCTCGGCTCTTCCTGTTCAGTAAGCTGCAGCTATTCAGTAAGGAGTTTCTTGGGCAAGTCTCCCTAACACTGCTACTGCCTACTGAGTGTGCTCTTGTGGCTTCCTCGCAAGCACTTAGAGTCTGATGGGAGAAAGGCGCTATACAAATACAGTAATTATTATTATTATTATTATTGGAAGGATAGAAAGGTAAACATTTATAAATAAAATATTAAATAAATAAATCTACAACACTTGCACAATCCTTCCTATTTGATATTATTGTCAAGTTTGCTCTGCTTAGTCCTGTATCCTTTTGCCTGTGAAAGCCTATCTGATGAAAAAGGTGTAAATTATAACACCTAAATCCAAAAAACTTTGACTATACAGCCCCATTGCTTGATTTGTATGATTACTTTAGATACCTACACATCAAAGTAACAAATCATTTACAACTGCCAGAGGTCACAAGGTCTCTTCTGCTGAATTTTCACTAAGGCCATAAAGTTAAAAAGGACACAGCCTAATTTAAGACACCAATACATTTTCCATGGTGTTTAGGTGATGGAGAAAGATTAGATACCCAGTGATCTTTGCCCCAGCAGCTGACACACAATCTGTACAAGATCTTCTCATTCATGGGTGTTTGCGAACAACTTACAGGAAACCAGAGCTGACCTAAAACGAAGATTTGATACTCAACGGCTTCCTCCTGCAGCATAAACCCGTCGAATGCAGTCTTCCCACGGTCTGCCGTTCAGCCCCGGTAATAGGCTCAGTCGCGTCAGTCTGGGTGTACTGTGCATGCACGGGAGGACCTGAATAAGCCTATTACCGGGGCTGATCGCGGCTGAACGGCAGACCGCGGGAGGATGGCGTGGGACTCAGACAGGTTTCTGCTGCAGGAGGAAGCCACAGGTGAGTATCAAATCTTCGTTTTAGGTCAGCTCTGGTACACTTTAAGCCTTGTACCCCCCCCCCCCCCCATGCCTTGGTCAGTGGTCATCCCCATGGATCGACTTGCCCGTGAGCATTGTTTCAGCCAGTCACCTCACCTGCTCCTTGACCATACTCTTGCACAACTATCGACCATTCTCACATAGAGGTTAGCAATGCGTCTGTAAAAGCTCATCTCTGCACTGGCATCCAAGTGATAGAGTACCGATCCCTCTTGGGTGACATTTTTTGGACAGGTTTTGAAGCCTCATACTCATGCTGGATGGTTTTCAGCCTAAATACCTGGTCGAGTCCATCTCTGCCAAGAACCTAGCATGTGTACTGCATTTCTGATCCACCCTGGTGCAATGCCGGGAAATCCATAGTGCCGAACAATCTCAGCTGAGCCTATTACCCTCCTCTTTACCCTCCCAATAAGTCACGAACCATAATCCCTCCTCCTTAATCCAGAACAACAGAATGCTGTTAGACTCTAGGTTCAAGTCCAGATCCCTGTGGACAAAAGTAATGATGCATGGAGTATGTACAATTACTGTTTGAGGAACGACAAAAACAAAACACCCAAAAGCCAATAAAATGTAACATTATTTCCAAGATCCCCAGAGCCTAAAGGTGTGAGATACACTGATGACATAACGTAAGTCCCGTACACACGAACAAGAAAAAGTCGCAAGTGACGGCTCGTTACTTGATCCCTTGGGCGACAGTATGGGGTAAGACCCTGTACAAATGCGCCACTTGCCTGCAGGCCAGAGACATGTTCTTTTGCGATTCGGCGGAGCGTTTGGGATGACGGAGCTGTGCACAAGTGACATCACACGGTAACTGGGTGAGTGGAGAGAACAATGCTCTGAGCTCGCTTGATCCACCCAGCAGATCGCTGGCCAAGGTGTCGGGGGAGCTCTGTACATACGCTTGATTCACAATAGGACTGCCTCAGCCGAATGTTATCAGTGTGTGTACAGGGCTTTAGCCTTCTCTCGATTCTACCAGTAGCTACAGTCCTCCTCCAAATCACTAATTAAGCTAACATTGTTAGGGCTCCAAGTTATGCAAAAGAAAAGAGCAGCGCAATGCTTCGTTGGGATGCTTAAAGGGAATCTGAAGATAATATACAAAAAAAGTTTCACTTACCTGGGGCTTCTTCCAGCCCACTGCAGCCGCCCTGTTACTGCTCTAGTCCTCACCAATCCTCCGGTCCCCCACTCAGGCGCAGTTTCGGTATTGCCGACTTGCAAGTCGATAGCCACCTACACAGCCCTGATCACATGCATCTTCGTTCGTGCTCCCGGCGCCAGGAGCATCCTGCGCAGGCACAGTATGAGAAAATCTATACCGTGCAGGACGCGAACGAGGACGGGAGAGCGAACCAGGGCCATGCAGGGGCAGTGGACAGCGACTGAAAAAAAATCGAAAATGAGCTGTGGCTGGGGACCAGAGGATCGTTGAGAACCTGTGCAGGCACAGGGCAGCTGGAGTGGGCTGGCAGAAGCCCCCAGTGCTATACTCCTACATCCAGTACTCACAAGCATCACCTCTCCTTTAGAAATGCTCTCCCACAGCCAGTCCATCATGCTCCGAGCCTGGAAATCTTCAAACACCTGTTCAGACAATCCCATAATTTGCTATAGGTAGAATTGGAGGTTTACGGACTCATCCACTAAGGCCTGTTTCCATTAGATGCGATGCAGCTACATAGCTGCATCGCACTGCGGGTGTCCTGATTCTAATGCACGGCAATGGGACAGTTTCCATTCTGTGCATTGCATGTGGAGCAGTGCGAAGCTGACATGCTGCTGATGATGATTCTCGCACAGCCGCATCTGCCCACCATCCCCTCCATACACTTCCACTTCGGGAGATGCGGAAGTGACGCAAACCCCAGTGGAAGTGATGCAATGTGGCGAGGTATCCGCATTCACATCAATTTATCAATGGAAAAGGGCACTAACCCGTGTCTCCAACCCACTATACTGTAGATCAGACATAGGAAACGTGGCCCTCCAGCTGTTGAGGAACTACAAGTCCCACAATGGATTGCAGGAGTCACAGTCATGACTCATAAAGGCAAATGCATTGTGGGATTTGTAGTTCCTTAACAGCTGGAGGGCTAAGTTTGCCCATGCCTGCTCTAGATTGTAAGCTCACAAGGGCAGGGACAACCTCCTAGTTTTTCTTATTCTGCTTTTATATATTACCTAGGTTCTCAATGTGTGGTACGCGTCCCCCAGGGGGTACTTCTGATGGTTCCAGGGGGTACTTAGGCTTGATATACTTAACCAAGAATAACAAATGTAGAGTTTTAGAAAATGATACATCTTATTTATACAACTCCAAATTAGTATTTTAGCTAATTAAAAGCAATAGTAAATGCTTGGAAATTGTATAGAACCAATTATGTACTATAATTAAATATATATTTGTCAAAGGGTACTTGTGATAATGTTTACTATGCTAGAGGTACTTGATGAGTACAGGGTTTTAAAAGGGGTACATACCAATAAGATGTTGAGAAACACTGAATAACATATGAACATGCACCAGTATTAGCAATGTCTCAAACCACTCAACAACAAAGTCCATTTGTATTGCTGGATGTCCGGATTCTAGAGTTTTGAACTTCTCATGCATCTATGATCCTGTTTTGTACTATTTACAGTACTACAAAAGATGTTGGTGCTGTGTAAATATAAAAAATAATAATAATTTGAAATCCACTTACAAAAATCTACGTGGATCCAAGCAGCTTTTTTTTTGCAGTTTGCCCTGGTTTCTAATAGATGTAGGAGCTGCCATTTTCTCCACCTCGTCTTACGTCTGCCCTTATTTATCCAAGGTGTAAATGTAATCAGGTGTGACGTTTCTAAACTGTTTGAAGTACAGTGTCCTATCTCCCACCACCCCCATGCTGATGAAAGCTTTTGTTTGCTAATAATCCTTATCTGCCTGCTCTTTCTGTGGATGGCAGTAAGCAGAAGTAGGACAATAAAAGCTCTAACAAACATTTAAGTAAAAAGAAAAAGTACAATGGATTTTTTTTGGTAATGAGCTACATTGTTGGCATGCATTTTTAATGCGTTACTGAGATGCCCAGGGGCTAAAAACGCTGTTTGGTTCACTCGTTACTGAGATGCCCGGGGGCTAAAATCACTGTTTGGTTCACTTTAAGTACAACATCAAATGGAAGCTTATTTAGTGGTCATACCGATTACTACTAGTAGACTCAATAAAATAAAATAAAAAAAAAACTACCTGCATTGACATAATATCAAATACAAACATCTGCATCTAATAGAAGGTGAGGTATCATCTTCCTTATAAATACTGCACATTTCCCTCTCTTACTCCATATACCAGAGCAGGCAATCAAACCAGTCTCACAAGCCTTGTGATAGACGTGACCTCTGACTAGAAAGGCAGCTAACCACCTTAGGGGTGAGAGAGCAATTAATCTGTTCCTGCTTGTTGCTTCTGGATGAGAAAGAAATCACTTGTGACAGACATATTATGAACCACCTTCAAACCTTGAAAGTAAAGGTTAGGGGAGCACAGCTGTTTGCCAAGACTTAGGAATGACCTCATTTGTGTGCAGAGAGACAATTTACTTACAGAGTTATTTTAACCCTCTACAGGCAGAGGTTTTGGCACTTCGGTTAAAATAATCTACAGGTCATTCTACAACTTTGTTATTGTTGGATTACATCTTGATTTGAAATAGAAAGTTTTAAATACGGATGATACCATTTATTGGTTAAATTTGATTGAGGTAAGTTCCAAAAATAACAAAATGCCTAAAAATAGTTAGTGCCCCAAATATATATGTAAACCCCTTATTTTCTCGAATAGGTCCCTATATTGTTTTTTACGTGTGTGCCTTGAACTGTGACGAACTGTTTAGTGCCAACAGGATTGTGGGGGGGGGGGGACTTTTTTTAAGCTACAGTAATGGCCCATACTCACGGGCAACTGTTTTGGCCTGTCGCCAGCACACGTGAGCGTGTGCGCGACAGGCCGGCGACAGCTCGTCGCCAGGTCCCTCCGCATACACACGGCAGAGGGACCTGGCAAGTGATGCGGCGGAAGCTGTCGCTGTTGCTCCTCCCCCCGCCGGAAGCCCAATGTATCCCTATCTTGCTGCTGTCGCTAGTCCACGTACTCACGCGGACTAGCGACAGTTGCGGCGGAGTTGCGGCGGAGACTGTCACCAGGCGATTGAGCGGTTCAATCGCCTGGCGACATCAGCGACGAGCGACAGTTCGGGGTGCGCGCCCGTGCAACGCCGCATACTCACAGGCGACCTGTCGCCGCAACACGCGTGCGCCGCGTGTTGCGGCGACAATTGTAGCCCGTGAGTATGGGCCATAACAAGCTTATCTCAAAATGAAAAGAACAGCAGGAAAGAAATGTGTGGGTCTCGGGTGCTCCCTTCACAATGGAGAGGAGAGGGTTATCCTTGACCTGTAGAAAAGGTGAGACCGGAATCCCTTATGGTGCAGTATTGTTGGTATAAAATGGAGATGTAAATTTGTGAATAAAGTATACTCACAAAGGTGGGTTGCGATCCTGCAACCACCGTAAATGCGTGCGGAAGAATAACCGTCTCCGCTCGGTATCCCGCCCTGGTTCTGGATGGTCGCTCTCCTCCTATAGTCCTGTTCCCCGGTAGATTGTGTTGCCCAGAGATAGGAGTGACCCCTCAAAGAGGTGTTGAATATACAAGTGAAGCACATCGGTGGAGGTGCCCAAAAGTATGTTATGGCAACAACTAGATAATCTTGACACAGGAGACCTCTGACACAGGAGACCTGGGTTCAAATCTCGGCTCTGCCTGTTCAGTAGGCCAGCACCTATTCAGTAAGGAGTTTCTGGGGCAAGTCTCCTTAACACTGCTACTGCCTACTGAGTACGCTCTAGTGGCTGCCTCTCAAGCGCTTTGAGTCCGACAGGAGAAAGGCGCTATAAAAATACTGCAATTATAATTATTATCTTACTCATAAAAAAAAAAAAATAATAAAAAAGCATAATACGATGAGGAGGTCTCTTACCTCCAAAGAAGACTCAGGTAGATAGAAAAAGGAGTCTTTATAACGTGTTTTATGGGACTCAGCCTGCTTCCTCAGGTCAATAAAACAGCTAACCTTAATAATAGCCGTGCAGAGCTCTATGCGCCTGAGCTCTGCATGGCTATTATTAAGGTTATCTGTTTTCTTGACCTGAGGAAGCGGGCTGAGTCCCGTGAAAGGCGTTGTCTACAGTATAACCGTTATTTTAATAAAGACTCCTTTTTCTATCTACATGAGTCTTCTTTGGAGGTAAGAGACCTCCTTATCGTATTATGCATTTTATTTTTTTTATGAGTAAAATTATCTAGTTGTTGCCATAGCTGGATAGGCATTTCTAAAAGGAAATAATTATTATTCTTTATTGGATTTATATAGCGCCAACATATTACGCAGCGCTGTACGATAAATAGGATTACGGACAATGATAACAGGGGTGACAGCACAATACAGGTAATAGACAATAGATACAACAAGCTAAATCGAATTAATTTTCATAACTTTTTTTTCCTGTAACTTGCCAAAATGGCTCAAGCAAGGGTCTAGTATACAGTGCAGAAGAGTATCAACGTTTATGCAAGTCAATACTGTTCACAGCATGTTTTGTATTGACGTGTATAACCGTCAATACTGCCAGGGAGGTTAAAAGGAAACAAATATGGCAGCCCCTATATCACTCACACCTTCGGTTCACTTTTAAGCATTTTTTTTTGAATATTCACTTAATACTGAACTATTAAATGCCTGTAGCTTGCTTTAGGTTGCATTCACATTTGGATGTTGCATTTTAATGAGAACTTAAAGTCGCAACGTGTCAGCTTTGAGTGGTAACGCACTGCAAGCAGTGAGTTACCGCAACGCAACATTCTTCAACGCGACTAACGCTGCACTGTCAACGGCCCATAGGATTAGCACTGCAGTGCGGTAAGCTGCGTTATAAGTCTTTGTAACGCAGCTCCGCAACGTGGCACTGTGAATGCGACCTAAAACTTTCATCCTGTTGAAAAAAATATACAACAGATAGTAAAAAATAGTTAGGTCATCCTAACCATAAAATTATAAAATGTAAGCTTTCTGCTCCTATTTAACTTTTGTTGAGTTATGTCAAGGGAGATATTTTCACACCTTATTGTTAAAATACCTATTAAACCTCCAACAAACAAGAAAATACTAAAAATAGGCCTGATATGGCGTTTCGACTTTTTCGTATTGTTTCAGCTGAAAAACTATTTTGTAGATCAAATGAAAAACTAATTCCTGCGATAAAGCTCATAAAAAAAAGGTAATTGAATACGACCCGATCTGCTTTATGGAACAAACTGCTTTGCTCAATCTGCTCGATCATAGAGTTGTCATAAAGAACAATCTAAAACATTCCTTTCAAGTTTTAAACCAGGAGGCCAAAACCTATTTAACATTCTTACACATACAAACACTAAAAACACTTATTGTGAATATTTACCAGAAAAAGAATGGATGGATGGTGACTGAGTCTTTTATTTAACTGTCTCAAAGAGATAAATTGCCAGCTTAATTTGTCTGCATACAGCTTCAAAAAGCTAGAAATTTCATTTTTCGACACGGTACACATGACCTAAATTTCAAAAAAAAAAAAAAAAAAAATCCCACCTAGAAACACTTACCCCATCATCAAAACTTCTGATTCTGTTTACCTGAGTATTTTTTGTATTACTTTACAACAGAAATAAAAAATTTGACATTAAAAATCAACTAACCTTACACAGCTCAAAGTTAGCTACAGTTTTATATTAACAGGCATTATTTAGCAATAATACTAATGAAGTCCATTTTAAAAAAGTCTTTCTTACAAAATAATACAAGTTAAATTTCTCCTGTACCAGAGCCTCATCTTCATCCTACAGCTCCCTACTCATCTAGATACTATGCTGCCAAATTATGCTGACTTCATTTCAACAAAAGTCAATTGCCTCTAAACTATAGTACAATTGGAGAAACAATTGATTAAAGGCAATTTTCTTTAAGGTAGCCATACACTGGTCGATTTGCCACCAGATTCGACCAACTGACAGATCCCTATCTGATTGAATCTGATCAGAGAGGGATCGTATGGCTACCTTTACTGCAAACAGATTGTGAACCGATTTCAGCCTGAAACCATTCACAATCTGTTGTGGTGGTGGTGCTGCCACCGCTCCCCCCGCCCGCATACATTACCTGCTCCGCCGGCGCGACTCCAGTCCCCAGGTCACCGCTGCTCCGTCTCCGCTCTGGTCTCCGGCCCCAGCATGCTTTACTTCTTCCTGCCCGGCAGGAAGTTTAAACAGTAGAGCGCCCTCTACTGTTTAAACTTCCTGCCGGGCCGGAGGAACTGAAGCATGTCGGAGACCAGAGCGGAGACGGAGCAGCGGTGACTGGGCGTAGACGTGCCGGCGGAGCAGGTAATGTATGCGGCTCTATTGCGTCGGTCACTCGAACGCCGCTAGCGATGCACTCCCTATCCGCGGGCGATCGACGCTAATTTTCCGCACGGAGCGATCGACGGGATCGGACGAAAAGGATCGAAATTCGTCGTGGCAGCAGATTCGATCCCAGTGATCGAATCTGCTGTCGAAACGGCGGCGAATCGGGCCAGTGTATGGCCACCTTTAGTCTTCATGCTCTCAGATTATCAAAAGTGAATAGACAATTTTAATCTAATTAAACTAACTCTAATGCTGGGTACACACTATGAGATTTTTTGGACGATTTACTGTCAGATCGATTATTTCCAACATCTTCGATTTGCTTTCCGATAGATTTCCGAGCATTTTCCGATCAACTTCCTATTAAAGTGAACGGAAATCGATCGGAAACTTCTCGGAAATCGATCGGAAAGCAACTCGGACATGCTGGAAATAATCGATCAGTAAACCGGTCAGAAAATCTCACAGTGTGTACCCAGCATTAGGGCTTGTTTACACTATGAGCATTTGAGGGTTTTTGTAAGCGCTGGCGTTTTTAGAAATGGCCCCAAAAGCGCTTGTGCAATGATTCCCTATGAGAGAGTGTTCACATAAGAGCGTTCAATTGCTTTCCAATAACAAAAGAGCTACATGTACCATTTTCTGAATGCTTAGGGAAATCGCAAAGCGCTTGAAAACCGCTTTGTATAGCGATTTCCCGAGCGCTTTTATGAATAAAAACATTGTATTTATTAATTCCCGGGTGAAAGAGTTCACTTCCTGACTGATGTCAAGAAGTG
Organism: Hyperolius riggenbachi; assembly: GCF_040937935.1. Lineage (NCBI taxonomy): Eukaryota > Metazoa > Chordata > Amphibia > Anura > Hyperoliidae > Hyperolius > Hyperolius riggenbachi. The sequence goes on along the minus strand of NC_090650.1, from coordinate 388,292,685 downwards.
AAAAAACAAATCGCTCTGCAAAAGAGCTTAGAAAAGAGTTTCAACAACAACAAGATCAACAACAGTACTTCTTTCAATTTTCTGTAGCTTCCCTCAAAGAGTTAATAATATCAATCCTACCATATGCAGGAAGGGATAGCTTACCAAGAAATCGGAGTCCAAACAACCTAAATGGGTCAATTAATGTGTAAGCTGTGCAGCTGTGTTATGTATATTTATATGCATTCAAACACATACACACATTTGTCTTGCCTCCAAACATTTCAGGTAATATAAACCTGCACACAGCCACAGTGACACCGCTATGACCTGTGCCCCACAGGAGACTCAGAGGTGACAAAACCACTGTGTGCTCAACTTAAAGCACACCATCAGAAATCAACAGCAGCACTTCTCCAGAGAAACAGATATTCCATTGGCCAGTTCACAGAAATGCTTGAAGCCTCTGACCAGACAAGGTCAAAGTGATGCAAAGTATTCTGGACTGCAGGAAAATATCATGTAAACTAAATTCCACCTGTAAATGTGCTAAAAAAAAATGCCAGGAAGTGCATTTGATTGGTTGAGTTTAAGCTGCATTTTTCAGGTAATTTGCATGAAAGCTAGAATTAATTACACATCAATGATAATCTCCAGCCTTGACGCAAAGCAGTAGAAATTAGCTGCTACAAGTACAATGATCTCTCATTTTTGCACTACCACATTGTTTTTAAAAATTATTTTTAAAAAATGTTAGCCCAGGGCTGGATAGATCATTACAGAGAGAGGAGGAAACTAATGCTGCGTACACACTGGCGACTATGGTCATTTTAAACCGCTAATTAACGATCGTTCCGCCGACAATCGGGGGAAAAAAACTTTACCCAACGATAATTAACACGAACGACAAAAGAACGACATCGGGAAGATGGAAATATCCAACCTGACGGATCGTATCTACCGACAATCGTTACAAAACTATAGTGTGTACAGACATCGGCCGAGAACGATCGTTACAAGGGCCAATGCGCCTGCATTGAATTCTGCCCAGCTTCAGTACTTCCTTTGTAGCGGGGAGGTAAAGATTGTTACATTGCTCATTTCAATTAAACTTTGTGCTCAAGTTAACAATCATATATTTTTATCTATTGCAACGCCATGTTGGTGTGTTTTTTTTAATTTTATATAAATATGTACGCAACATTTCCTTCTGATCGTTCTTTTCTGCAAGAACGATCGTTAAAATGTGTATGATGATCGCTGCATCCCATCGATGCATTCCTATCGTTGCCGTATCGTTCGTCTTTCAATTATTGTTCCTAGTGAACGATGGTTATCGCAAGTGTGTACGTAGCATAAGGCAGGTAGCAAACTTATTAAAATTGCATATATTATAACGCAGAGCGGAAAACGCATGCAAATACACAGACATTGCAAGTCTATGGGATGCACAAAAATGGCATTGTTGTGCAACTCACAATTCTTCACTTACTACATGTGCATCGCACATGATTCGCATTCAATGCTTTCCTATGGTAAATCAAAAACCACGTGTTTTGTGAAAATAATTTTTAAAAAGTTATGTGCTGATGTATTTTTTTCCCTTGCAGAATGTCGATATTTAATAAAAACACAGGAGGAAAAAACCTACGAAAACCAGGAAGGCAGGTAAAAATGCAAATGCAGCATAAACTGCAGAAACCCAAATGGCAGAAAATGCATGATTTTCTGCACACAATTGTTCTCTCAGCCTAACAAGGGTTTAGGGTTTTTTTTCGCCTTCCCCTGAATCAACTGTGATATGCAGGGAAAACAAAAATGTACGTGATTAAAAAAATAATAATAAAAAATTCTTGGTTGAAATTGAACAGTAGTCTTTTTTTCAACCAAACTAATTAAGTAAGTAACTGTGATTCCACTGACAGTGAAAACTCGAAGCTAATTCGCTATTTGGCTACTGCGATTTGTGAGGCAGGGAACACACTTGACTGTTTTCGTGCGCGTTTTCTGCACAGAAAAACTGAGAACTGGTGTTAATCAATGGGCTAGTACACACGTAATACCGGTATGTTGTTCTCGCGCAGAAAAAAAAACTGACATTCTGCATCCTGATTCTGCACATTTTGTCAGTTTTCTGTATCAATTACATCAGCTGCTGTGAAAAAACGTGTGCGTTTTCCTGCATAGAAACACACTTGGTGTGCAGAAAAGGTATGCAGGAAAACACGCGCAGAAAACTGAAAGATAAGTGTGTTCCCTGCCTCAGGAGCTGATGTGGTACAAAATGTGCAGAATCAGGATGCAGAATGTCAGTTTTTTTTCTGCGCGCGAACAACATATTAAGGCTCCCTGCACACTGCAAATCCGTTTTCCGATTCCGATTCCGTTTCCGATTCCGTTTCCGATTTTCCTTGAATACATTCAACAGAAAAACGGATCAAAAAACGCAGCATGCAGTTAAGATTAAAAATCTGAATCGGAATCGGATGTAAAAACAGATTAAAAAGCGGAATCGGAATCTGAAATGCATGCAGTGTGCAAGAGGCCTAAGTGTGTACTAGCCCATTGATTAACATGAGTTCTCAGTTTTTCTGTGCAGAAAACGCGCACAAAAACAGACAAGTGTGTTCCCTGCCTGAAGGTTACAGCACTGTAACAGGAAGTGCCCATAAAGTTAGATTGAGCACAGCTCTCTACCAATCACTACAGACAATGCGATAAAGCTGACTTTACCTCAGGACTCAACAGGAACAAATATTTTAATAACTTAGGGCTCTTTCACATTAGACAACGCGTGCAGGAGCCGTTCTCCTGCACGCGTTGTCTGCCTGCGGCGTGTCGTCGGGTATCTGCGGTGCGACTCAATCAGCGGCGGTAGCTGGTAATTAAACCCGACGGAAAATGCCGGCTCGCGGGTGCATTGGATGAAAAACTGCGCCCGGGTGCGTCGGAACCGCAACGCATCGAAACGCATCGTCGAGTTTGAAAGGTAAAATGAAAGTCTATGGACTTTCATTTTACCTTGGTTAATGCAAACGTTAGCCGTTTGCGTTAACGCACAAAATCTGCCCTAATGTGAATGAGCCCTTAGGAATCAATTAGCAACAAATATTGTTAGTTTATTCTAACAATTCTGTAAGAAATCTCCAATACAAGAAGTGCAATAACAGAGATAAAAAGCTGTAGTGCTCCTGGTCTACTAGTGACCTGTTCTGTCTAGAGACCGCCGATAAGCCAGTACTTTGAAGATTTTCTCAGAATGAATTCCTGAGAAACCAAATATGCATAAGGAAGTTTATAGGAGACCGGGAACAAGGCTACTGGTTCCCAGATGTTAGAGCTGATACTTTACCTCACTACAATGCCTCTTCAAGGAAAGCGGTAAATGAACTGTGGGCTTTTCATGTTTTACACACCGGAGCAATATTTGCTACTCTGGGGGAAAAAAGGAGGCAGAGAAAACCGGATATCCAGAATATTCCAATATGAATCCTGAAGCTGGTTTTACATGTGATTTATTCACAAGACTATTTGTGAATAGCAAACTCAGCCGGTGCCACCATAGGCCATAATAGGAATTACGGCTATAGCAGAGCACAGGGAGTAACTTCGGCGCAGTCAGGAGATGGAGCTGAAGTTACTTTTAAAACACAATAATTCGGCTTCCAGCAATTGCTGGAAGCCGAATTATTTAATTTCCCACCATCCATGGCGGCCTGGAGGGGGAATAGTATTTAAAACAGCCGGGAACTTGTGCAGCAGCATGATCAGCCATATACTGGATGTGTCCTGCGCCCAAGTCTCCCGCGCCGATTCCTGTTGTACACTTTGTGAATAGTACTACACATTCGTATTATTATTGGTACCAGGACCCCTCAGTCATCTATCTCAGCCACGGGTCAGCCGCAGTTTTAGGACCTCCAAGGGGGTACAAGAGATGATGGACAGTTTCAAAGTTTGTTGCTGGTGGGACATTGTCTTTCCTCCGGAGATTGAACAAAACCACCACAAATAAACTTTGCTAGTATCACTGAGGAACTGTACATCCTAAACCATGGCATAGATAATAACATTGACATACTCGTGAAAAATTAGAACGTCAGAATTTCATCTGATAAAGAGTGGAGAGTGGATAGGAATCAATAAAACATTTATGATGAACATCCTCCACCCCATGCCTCCAGAGCATACATTTGACCTGTTCCTTTACATTTGGGCACCAGCATCCCATTTGGATATGTAAAAAAAAAAATTTGCCAAGTTTCACTATTTGTCTCTATCATTAGGCTACTGGTTATCAATCTACTTAACAAAAAACTACTTCAAGTCATAATCCTAGCTACCACCAGTGCTAAATCCACTTAGTGATGCCCAACCCCCCTGCAGCATAAACCCTTAAAACTTAAACCCTAAACCTGCCCAACATAAACTCTTTCCTGATGCCTATCTGTAACCTACAGCCTCCCCAAACAAACTCTTTCTGAAGCACAGCTCTAACCTCTTAAGGTAGCCATACACTGGTCGATTTGCCATTAGATCGACCAGCTGACAGATCCCTATCTGATCGAATCTGATCAGAGAGGGATCGTATGGCTGCCTTTACTTCAAACAGATTGTGAATCGATTCCAGCCTGAGACCGATCACAATCTGTGGAGCCGCCGCTGCCGCCTGTCGTCCCCCCCCCCCCCCCCCCCCCGCATACATTACCTGACGCTGGCTCCCGAGCATCTTCTCCACGCTGCACCCGCTCCATCCCGGCGCTTCCTGTGTCACTCCGTGACCAGGAAGTTCAAATAGAGTGCCCTCTATTTGAACTTCCTGGTCACTGCAGTGACAGGAAGCGCCGGGATGGAGCGGTTGCAGCGCGGAGAAGATGCGGAGAAGACGCCCGGGAGCCAGTGTCAGGTAATGTATACCTGATCGGATCGGTCGCCGCTAGCAACGCGCTCACTACCCGCGGGCGATCGAGGGTAATTTCCCGCACGGCGCGATCGACGGACCGATCCGATTTCGGGAGGAAATCGGATCGGCGGGTGCGTTTAGCGCGAACGATTGGCAGCAGATTCGATCCCAGGATCGAATCTGCTGTCGAAACGGCCGCGAATCGGGCCAGTGTATGGCCACCTTTATAATCTTAACTTCTTTGGATTCCAACCTCCTAATACTAGCTGATAAAATGTACCCCACTTCCACCCTATTCTCTAACTTTAATCCTCCTAAAGTGACACCTCACTCTAAAGGTGGCCATACACTCGTTAGATTAGCAGCAGATAGATCATCAGATAGATTTCTGATCTATCTGATGTGTTTAGGAACATTTTTTACTAGGAATAGATTTCTAATAGATTTCAGTATGAAATCTATTGAAAATAGATCTGATGGCATTTTTTTGCCATCAGATTTCCATTAGGTCCAATGCAAAATGATAAGCCATCTCAACAGATCGACCTAGAGTTTCCAGCATGCCAGATCGATTGCAATTGATCGAAATCGGCCACAAAGCGATCAATTGATTTGCGATCAATCGATTTTTATCGATCGGCCGCTAATCGGCTCAGTGTATGGGGCCCTTAAAGGTAACCATACATTAGCGGTGTATGGGCAGATTCGACCAAAAGACACATATGTCTCTAATCGAATCAGATTAGATTAGAGAAATCTGTCAGCTGCCCTAACACCGCAGGCCGATTCCGGATCAATTTCATGCAGAAATCGATCCGGAATCAACCTTGTGATCAGCATCCATTCGCCTCAACGCAGTCCACTAATGAAAAATGTCCCCCGTGTCCAGTGTAAAGGATACATTACCTGTCCTGCCTCCGACCTGCCCGTTGGCTTCCGCGATATCTCCTTTGCATAAACGCGCCCCACGTGGTTTCCTAGTAAGGGCACTAGTGTGTGACGTCACACGCGAGAAAGGAGTGCGCCCGGAGCAACAAAAGGTACAAGCGCAGTGGCATTGGGGCACAGAAAACATTTTTCATTAGGGGGGACAGCAACGAGTGTTTCGTCGCGTTCGTCGATTGTTGTGAAATTGCACGCCATTCTCGCTGCGCACCCGATCGAGCAAGTCGGCCCAACATCTTGCAGCATGTGTAGTCAACAATGTGACCAATTTTCGGCCTTAAAATTGTCGCATTGTCGGTTGGGCATGCACTTGGTGGCACCGATTTTCATCCAATTCACTTATAATAATCTAATCAGATGGTCGATCGGCCGCCAACTCGTCTTATGTATGGCCACCTTAAATGCGAACCTTAAGGCCGGCTTCACACAGAATATTGGCGTCCACCAAAAACTGACCTTCAGGGAATACTGCGTCACTATGCAGTATTCACCAACTGGCTTTTGTTCAAGCGGGAAGTGACGCGCACTTGCCTGTTTCGGGTATACGAAAGTGCATGGAATCGTATTGTAACAAGTACATTTACATTTACCGTACCGCAACGCAAAGCACCAGTGTAAAAGGGCCCTCAAGGACAACTGGAGTGAGAGTGATATGGAGGCTGCCATATGTATTTCCTTTTTATAGAGAATCTGTATTGTTAAAATCACACAAAAGTAAACATACCAGTGCGTTAGGGGACATCTCCTATTACCCTCTGTCACAATTTTGCCGCTCCCCGCCGCATTAAAAGTGGTTAAAAACAGTTTTAAAAAGTTTGTTTATAAACAAACAAAATGGCCACCAAAACAGGAAGTAGGTTGATGTACAGTATGTCTACACATAGAAAATACATCCATACACAAGCAGGCTGTATACAGCCTTCCTTTTGAATCTCAAGAGATCATTTGTGTGTTTCTTTCCCCCTGCATCTCTCATGCACTGAAGTTTCAGGCTGCTCTTTTCTTCCTGCAAACAGCTTTGCCCTTGTCTGTAATTCTTCAGTATGTGAAAGCCCAGCCAGCTCAAAGGACGATTTATCCAGCTTGTAAAAGATAAGAGAGAAGAGAGAAGCTGCTCTAATCTAAATAACACACAGGCAGTGTGCATAGAGGGGCCTGGAAGGGTTAGTTCATAGCAGAACCACAACACTGAAGAACTTGGCAGCCTTCCAGACACAGGCTGACAAGTCTGACAAGAGAGAGATAAGTTGATTTATTACAGAGACCGTGATAGTACAAAGTGCTGCAGTAAGCCAGAACACATTAGAATAGCTTTTGGAACTTGTAGGATGATAAAAAACAGGATGCAATTTTTGTTACGGAGTCTCTAAGTGGATCCGAGATAAACTTTTACTCATTGCACAATTGTGTTCCTTTCATAGGCCTGGTGCACACCAGAGGAGTTTTTCTGAGCGTTTTGAGTTTTTAAATCTGCTGCTAATGTTATCCTATGTGTCTGTGCACACTGGAGCAATGAGGTTTTGTAAAAAAACCCATAGCATTACATTGGGAAGAGCTTTTAGAGGTTTCAAAAGCTCTTCCCAATGTAATGCTATGGGGTTTTTTACAAAACCTCATTGCTCAAGTGTGCACAGACACATAGGATAACATTAGCAGCAGATTTAAAAACTCAAAACGCTCAGAAAATCTCCTCTGGTGTGCACCAGGCCATATAGTTTATAGGGCATTCCTCAAGCCAAATACTTTTTTTGTTTTGTTTTAATACTCTTAATTCCCTATAAACTAAACAAGCCTCGCCCACAGCTTTTCAGAGAGCCTTGGCACTCAGTCCCAGGTAGCAGGGGCTTATGGGAGCTCAGTCTGGGCAGGAGGAGGAGGAGGTTACTAGCCATTGATTTCAGAGGCAGAGGGGAGGAGAGGACTGAATTTACAAACAGGCAAGCTGATAGCATCTCCAGCCCTCAGGCCCGTGACATTGTGACAAACAGAACATGTCTGCCCTCATTGCATCACAGCAATAAATAATCATAAACTTTTAAAGCTGTTTGCAGCTACATTTGCTGTGTAAACTAAACTTTAGATAAGATATATAGACAAGTTATTTGTTATAGTTACTTTTTCATCTCGGATCCGCTTTAAACTATACCTGTTGCCTAGCATTAGCAGGATCTGCATCAGAAGTCTCAGATTCACAGACCCAAAACAAGCATGCAGCAAATGCAATCAAATACCTGATCTGCTACATGCTTATTCAGGGTCTATGGCTAAAACTATAGGAGGCAGAGGATCAGCAGGACAACCATACAATAGGCATTGCTTAAAAGGAAATAAAAATGGCAGAATCGATATTCCTCTGACTTCAATTGTCTTTTAAATAAAATTTGCCTTCAGTTACTTTCTGATGCAGAATTTAATACTTTTAAAAGTCAAAATGAAACGACAATGAAAATTGTAGGCAACTAGTTATTACGATCCAAATCCATGTGCACCTCCCTCCGAGTTTATTCATTATAAGCAGGGCCATTTTGGCACAGGCTGAAGCTGAAAAACAGCTCACCCTGCTCCTGCACAAACTCTGGGCTTGCGCTGATTACTATTCCCCCACTCCCCCCCCCCCCCCCCAACTCGGGGGAACACGAATTCAAGCACCTTATGTCAACATTGGCCGATTTCGTTTTTTTCGACTACTTTCTCCGGAGCCAAATCAGGCATGCAGCACTGGCGCCAAATCTATTAGTGCAGCAATGCACCAAAATCAGCTGCTTCTCCCTCCCCCACAGCAATGGTTGGCATCAAATCCACCAGAGGCCTGTTTTGGTCTCCTCCACCCTCTGCATGAAAACAGGTTAAAATAATCCCTGTCATTGCTTTTAAAAGCATTCTTCTTCACAGATTTTTTTTTAACCAAATGACTAAGACTTCCATATATTACTGTAAACTCTGCTTATAGTAAAGCCGCTCCTTCCTGGCCTGGCACAATACACCAGGAGTGGCACTATCCCAACCTCGAGCACAAATCTGTTTGAGTGCTTAGTAAAAAAAGAGAATTTCCAGGGCTATACCTGATTTCACTGATGTCTCTACAAAAGACATTGCCAAGAGGCTAAAACAGACCCTCAACAGACTCTGCGCAATCACCAAGCTTTGCACTCGAGTAGTCACTCACAATTTACTGTAAAGTTTGAATAAACGACAAGCATGCTGGACTGTTACCGAAAAAGAGAGTTTTGCCACTGGAAATATTGACAAAACAGAAGCTTTAACTCAAATGGCAAAGAAAGACACTCTATACACATGTGCTGCCAGAGGCACAGGAGCGCAGGAGGATTATGTGTTGGGAAAGAGAATGATTCTGTTGCTGGCAGTCAGTTTGAGTAATGTACAGTGGCAGATAGAAAAAGGAAACATTATATCGGTTTCCTCACACAGAGAGCTGAGCTAACTAATCATCTCCTCCTGTTGCGTACTTCGGGTGTCTGTGGAGATCAAAGGCAGCCCATTCAGCTCTACAATATTCCTCAATGAACTACAACTTCCAGCATTCTCTGTCAGACGAGAATACATCCGGATTTATCTAAAACTTATAATCAACATTTGCAAAAACAACACCTTCACAAAAACAGCATTTTTTTTTTTACAGTCGATAAAATAAGGTACAATAATTAAAAGTGGTGGCCATCTTCCCTTCCCTATTATGGCTCATTGACACCATGGCCCATATGCAATTCCCTTTTTCTCTTAAAGAGACACTGAAGCGAAAAAAAATTATAATAAAATTAATTAGTTGTGTAGTACGGATAATTACTAGAACATTAGTAGCAAAGAAAATATTCTCATTTTTATTTTCAGTTATATAGGTTTTTTTTATAACATTGCATCATTCTCTAATGTTTGCAGTTTACACTTCACTCAGCATTCTAAATTATTTTACAGAGTAGGCCAGTGAACTATTGATCTGTTCTCAGGAGAGAAAAAGAAAATACAGAGACTTACAGTTGAGATAACAAGCTTCAGAAGACATTGAAAGTCGTGGAGCTCAATGACTCTTTTGCATAGATAACAACCGGAGTTTCTTAACTCTTCCTGTACTGGAAACAATATTAGACTTTTGTCTCTGTTCCCAATGTTTTAATTCTTAGCTGTACTACACATACAAATCATCATAAATTTTTTTTTCGCTTCAGTGTCTCTTTAAAGGGAACATGAGATGGCGTGTGTAGGTCAGTTTATACCTACCTGGGGCTTTCTTCAGCCTCATGAGCTGCCTGGAGTCCCTCGCTGCCATCCTCTGCCCCTCCATTCTCTTAGAATCGTTCCCGGTAGACTGTTCAATTGTGGCCAGTCATGGTATTTCTCACGACTCTAAAAGCGTCCTGCACCTGCGCAGCAGTACAACATTTTTTTTTTCTGTGGTAGTAGATGTTATGCTGTAAATAATCTTTTAGAACAAAGAGGAACTTTACCACCTTAATGTCAATTATTTACAGTCAATTTCAATGAACGAACTCTCGTTTTCTTTTTCAAATAAAAGGCATTTGTATACGGTATTCAAAAACATAAGTAATAGGTTACATACCATTGTCTCTATGAAGTCTAATTCCTAATCCAAATTCCTGCTTGTATAGGCAGAAAGTGAGAATACATGAGGAACTGGACTTCACAGAGACAAAGTAAAGGCATGTAAGTAATCATGCTTCAGGAAAACTGATCCGACTGTATTATCCACAGAAATGTAGTTGTCCTTTAAATATTTTAAATTACATGCCATTCTGCCAGTTTCAATCCATTCGCTTTACAGCATGCCAAGCGCTACCACACTGCTGCAGCATCGCTCAAGATTCATTCATGTAAAAGGTGCTCTTCAAATAGTTCGGGATTTGGAAACAATTGGAGATAAACGGCCATAAATTAGACAAATTATATAAAGGGTTAACCTGCCTTCAGAGCAGCTCAACTGCTATCCCGGTTAGATTTTCCATCTAAAAAGGTGCATCCTATCCCATTGCTGCATCATTTATTTCCAGGCCCATGTCACCAATCAATTATCAGCAGTAATTGGCACTGTCATGTCGGGCAATTGCTGTATCTGTAAGCTGTTAAAAACAGATGTACGCAGCCCTTCCCTCGACTTGAGCTCAGCTTTTAACAGGGTTGAAATCCTGATCAAAGATGAGCTGTGCCTGTAATCATTGACATCATAAATGGGTGAAAATCTCAGCTTCCAGCATCTAGTGGCTTCAGCTACAAATTACTGCAAGGAGAAACTCTTGTCCCTAAACATCCTAAAATGGAATCAGAAATGGGAAGATCATCATCAGTGGAGACCAGTCTCCTCCTCCCCATTACTAACCTCTCTGGTGGAGACAATTATGGCTTCTGTTCTCTACTACAGTTAAAGCCCATGCACAGGGGGGGGTTCACTTTGCTTAAAGAGAAACTGTGACCAAAATTTAACTTCATCCCAATCAGTAGCCAATACCCCCTTTTACATGAGAAATCTAATCCTTTTCCTTGGTGTGGCTGGATGGTGTAATGGTTAAGGGCTCTGCCTCTGATACAGGAGACCAGGGTTCGAATCTCAGCCCTGCACCTATTCAGTAGGAGACCTTGGGCAAGTCACCCTAACACTGCTACTGCCTATAAAGCCTAGTGGCTGCAGCTCTGGCGCATTGAGTCCGCCAGGAGAAAAGTGCAATATAAATGTTATTTGTCTTGTCTTGTCTTGTATTTTTACAAATGGATCATCAGGGGGCTCTTTATGGTGGATATTGTGGTGAGACCCCTCCTACAGGAAACTCTGAGGACCATAGTCCTGGCAGTTACCTGTCAATGAACCTCGTTGCATTAAGGGAAATCGCTGTTTACAGCGGTTCCCAACTGCCAAAAAAGCAAGCAGCAGCTACATCCAGTGACATCACCTGCCAGCAGTAAAAATGTCACCATGTGATAAATGTCAGAATGTAAATTAGGGAGAGGAAAGCTTTTACAATGGGCAAAACACTGACTAAATCATTTACTGTAAAAATGAAGCATTTTTTTATTAATTATTTTCACTGGAGTTCCTCTTTAAAGAGACTCTGAAGCCAATAAAAATACCGCTTTTTATTTACCATGCTTTTTTTGCAATATCAGCTAAGATGAATCGCCGCATTTCCACGGCAAAACGAGGTCTGTAACCCCCTCGAACTTCCGGGGCAAAAATCCACGACTTTCAAAGTCATGGATTTTGCTGTCCGGGGAGGCAGAGCTTTGGGCTGTAGCTCTGCCTCCAGTATAGTCAATCAGCTCTGATCGCCGCCTCTCCCCGCCCCTCTCAGTCTTCTTTCACTGAGATGGGCGGGGAGAGGCAGCGATCAGCGCTGATTGACTTAACTGGAGGCAGAGCTACAGCGAAAAGCTCTGCCTCCTACAGGAAGTAACTGGGGATTTTTACTCCAGGTATTTCGGGGGACTAAAGACCTCTTATGCCGCGGGAATGCAGCGATTCATCTTAGCTGATATTGCAAAAGAGGAGTGGTAAATAATAAGCGCTATTTTTATTGGCTTCAGTCAACACTTTCTAATCCTTTATCCCAATCACCCAGATCCCCGCCTCCCCTACTTTATTCCAGGATGTGTAGCGGGGGGGGGGGGGTGTTAGAGGGCAATGTTGGCAATCCAGAACAAGGAACAGGGTTCCAGAGGCTCTCTAACAAGTATCAGTGGATGGGGGCAGTACCAGGCATCAGCAGCAGCGGCCAGCACCATCTCATGTACTGTGGCTGCGCCCCTTTGCACGACTCCCGGCATAATATATTTATTACGCTGCACTCTGTGCTCTTGGAGGGCATTAAGGCATCTGAGTTTGTCCATCAGTTTGATCCACATAGGGTGATACCATGCCGGATCCGGTCTAGCACCAGCGCCCCTACGGTGGAGTAAATCGTCAGAACGGCAGAAGAGAAGTCGAGTGCAGTAGCAGGGATGATGGCCAATGGCGATCAGCGTATCGGACATATACTCTGATCTGTAATATATACGACTTCTCAAGAGTGCCACCTCTCCTTTGGAACCCTCTCCCACAGCCTGTCTGTCATGCACTTGGAGGCTCAATGTCTTATCCTCTACCTGCTAGTCTCCTCCCCAAGTGTCTCCACCCTAGTCCACTCCAGATATATTGCAAGGGCAAGGTCTTCCCTCTAGTGTTTTAAAGAGTGTTGAACTACATACTGTATGTATCTATGCTCCACACTATTGTCTAATTTGTACAATATACAGCGCTGGTGTATACTATAGATAAATAAAATAATAATAATATCCACACAAGCAGGTAACAATGCTATTTCTATCTAAGCCAGTTGTGCATACGTGAGGGTAATTGTAAATCATGTAAATCTTGGGACTTTATAGCATCTCTGAGGAAAGATCTGAGATCTGATATAAAAGAATGGCTAAGCAATAGCGTGCACAAGTGGACCAGATGAGAAATCATTCATCGACCATTTGTAACATGGGTTTGAGTGTAATTAAGCCTGAGAATCTCTGCTAAGCTCTTTACATTGCAAACAGCAGCTCACTCCTGAAAGTTCAAAACCATCCTGTTTGTACTTTGTTGTGGCATTCGAGACACAATGGGAATTACTAAATTCAACTCCAACAGCTGAATGAGCCTGAAATGTGAGATAAAACGACTAAGAACATTGCTAATAAAAAATATGCTAAATATAAAACTGCCTTCTTAAAGAAAACCTCCCCTGGGGGGTACTCACCTCGGGTAGGGAAAGCGCCCGGATCCTATTGAGGCTTCCCCCGTCCTCCTCGGTCCCACGGTGGTGGCGATAAAGCTCCCCGAACAGCAGGGATGTAAATATTTACCTTCCCAGCTCCAGCGCAGGCGCAATATCGGCTCTCCGCTCGGAGATAGGCAGAAATAGCCGATCGATGTCGGCCTGCTCTACTGCACAGGCGTAAGTCTCCTGCGCCTGCATAGTAGAGCAGACCTGACAGAGATCATCCATTTCCGCCTATCTCCGTGCTGAGAGCCGCAACAGTGCCCCCGCTGAAGCCAGGAAGGGTAAATAAATCAGCGCTTTTCAAGGGAGGATTGCCGGACACTTCGGGGGAGCCAGCGCTGGATTGCCTGCAGCTACAGGGGAGGAGGAAGCCTCATTGGGACCCTGAGGCTTCCCCCTCCCGAGGGGAGTACCCCCTAGGGGAGCTTTTTTTGTTACAGGTTCTTTTTAGAACTGAGGATTTTCAAATATTTCAGCTTTATGGGGGCGAGAAGGAACTCCCTTGATGCATCACTTTTTCCTCATTTAGTGACTATGCAAATCATTTGGTTATGACCCTCAAAAGCTAATCGAATATTCTGAACTGCTTGTGTGCAATACGCATAGTGTAATTACCTTACAATCATACGCAAATCAACCTTGCAGACAGATGCTTCAGGATAACTTTGCCTTCATGAGCACAAGGCATGGATTAATGTGACTCAATGCATAGGACTTGGGACATCGGAGTTGTGCAGAGTACTTAATTAAGTCACGGTGATCACCACCATTTGGACACAATGCTCTACAAATCTACATTTAAGGGAAATACAGTTAAAAATACCGTATTTTTGGGATTTTAAGATGCTCCTGACCATAAGACGCACCTAGGTTTAGAGGACAAAAACCAGGGGAAAAATTATTTACTAAACCTGATGCACCCATGGTAAAGGGGAATCTTGTAGATTATGTCCCCTTTGTACCTCATGCCTCCTTGTACCTCATGTCTCCCTGTGTCCTCCTCTGTCCCCCATGTGTCCATCTTGTGCCCTCCTTTTGTCCCCGTGTCCTCCCCTGCATGGGCACAGTACAGGGAGTCGCCGACATTGCGGCGGGGTGGAGGCTCGTATTGGCAAGCGTTCACAAGTCAGGAGCTCCCTGCATTTGGCCTATAAGACGCAGTGACTTTTTTCCCCACTTATGGGGAAGAAAAAGTGAGTCTTATAGTCCAAAAAATTCAGTTATATGTGCGTACTTGACAATAAGTTGACTTTAAAAAAAAAAAAAAAAAAAACAGAAGATCTGACTTCACAGGCCTGTGGTGTGAAATCTTCATGATGCACTTAAGACCACTTTCTGCATAAATTCAGGAAGATGAGAATAGGCATCTCCTAAAACTATAAGAAGAGACTGGCATCTGTATCATGTATCTAGGAGAATGACCTTGAGCACCTATCTCCTGTCTGAATGG
This sequence comes from Hyperolius riggenbachi, assembly GCF_040937935.1. Lineage (NCBI taxonomy): Eukaryota > Metazoa > Chordata > Amphibia > Anura > Hyperoliidae > Hyperolius > Hyperolius riggenbachi. The sequence goes on along the minus strand of NC_090650.1, from coordinate 388,277,636 downwards.
AATATGGCAATTTAAATATTTTTAACCCCAAATAATATTAATTATATTGGTTGTACATTTCTGCATCAATTGTATTTCCAGTATTTTTAATAAGTCCAGAAAATCAGTCTCTGCTTCATTATTTTCTGACTCAACAGCCAACAGAAGTAGTACTCACCAGGTATGTTAACGACTGTGTCCTTGGTATGGCTGGGAGGATCCTCTGCCTCTTCTTTTGAGTTCCCGATTTCACCATAATACAGAGCAATAGCCAACTGCATTATGCGGATGAACATCGGTAGTTGCTGGTCAGTGAGGGACAGTTTCAGACTGTCCACCATAGTGTGGATCTAAAACACAAAAACAGCCAATTCAGCTCCAAGATTAAGGTCTAACCAAAACCAACATCTATGCAGTGTTCTCCCCAGGCCCTTTTAGCTGTGTGCTCCACCCGACTAGTTTTGGTGAGCACCCGGCTGTGATCGGCTCATCTCCTCCTATGCTATAAGCAGAGTTGCGCACAGAAGCACTGGCCCCATATTCTCTCATATTGCGCCACCCGGCTACTTTTACATGCCACCCGGCTGGAAAAAAATTGTGGGAACAACACTGTCTATGTATTGATCAGGATGATGGCAGATGAGAAACTGTAGTTATAAATCTCTGATCTGTGATGATCACCTCATCCAATCCCATAAATAAGACATCCACCTTCAAGTCATTGAGTTTAAAAAAGGTTAGATTCAGTAGAATCTTCAATGTATGGCAATTATGTTCTAGTAAACTACTTGGCCAGGTCCCTTGAAGTTTACTATAAAGGGAGTTTATTATACTACATTTATATATACAGGTAATTTACTAGTTTTTAGTATTCATATAGCACAGACATCTTCCGCAGCACTTTACAAAGTATATAATTGTGTCACTAACTGTGCCCTTTACATTATAATTCCTACAGTAGTCATATATCCACCATAATCTAGGGCCAATTATTAGGAAAGCCAATTAGCTTATCTGTATGTTATTGGGATGTGGGAGGAAGCCCAGAGAAAACCCACACAGACACGTGGAGAACATACAAACTCTGTTCAGATAGGGACCTGGCAGGGATGCAAAGTGGGGACCCAGCAAGGCGAGAGTGCTAACCACTACGCCACTGTGCTGCCCATACTAAAGGCAACATTAAGCCTATGGTAACTGAAACCAATCCAGATGTTCCTCTTTCAATGTATCTCATGAAAGGTGCGTAATACTTTTAGAGTGTGTAAGTAATAGGTAAATGTTGATGTGGATACCCTCCCTGCACAGACTGGGACACTGTGGTCTCTTAACAACTAGCAAGAAGGGACAATCTTGAAAATAGCAAGGCACAGACTTTGGGCACAGTTGAAACCCTATTCAAAAATGCATAAAAGAGGCCTTCCATGCCAAATAGAACAATGAATCCTATAAATGGTAGAGAAGCTTTGCCAACATTTATTGATAAGGTACTGCAGCTCTAACATCTTTATCCAGATATATCAAAGACAAACGCCTCCAGACATATCATCAGAACTGGTAATATCTGCCTAATAAGTGTACCTTTCACACTGGGAAATGTGTGTTTCTTTCCCTGTTAAAATAGGAACACAACAGAGAGGAAAGTTGGCACCGCACGATATGCACGGGTTGAGTCACATACAGCCAATTAAACGTATCCATCATTGCTGCTGTTGGTACACACATTATACAGTAGCGCACTGCATATGCCAATGGATCTAATGCACCTCACTTCTAATGCACCAATGTCAACATACCACTTTTAAAGGGGAACTGAAGAGAGAGCTACATGGAGCCTGTCATGTTTATTTCCTTTTAATCAATACCAGTTGCCTGGCAGCCCTGCTGATCCTCTGAGTCTAATACTATTAGCCATAGCCCCTGAACAAGCATTCAGCAGATCAGGTGTTTCAGACTTTAAAGTCAGATCTGACAAGACTAGCTGCATGCTTGTTTCTGGTTTTATTCAGATACTACTGCAGAGAAATAGACCAGCAGGGCTGCCAGGCAACTGTTATTGATTAAAATGAAATAAACATGACAGCCTCCATATAGCTATCTCTTCAGTTCCCCTTTAATGTCTGACTCAAGACCCCGTGTAAAAGTAGCCTAAGGATCAACACAGTAACTGAATTATTTGTAAATATACTGTAAACCTTAAGGCTTGTACAAAATTCCAATAAATCCGCCTGCTTGTCACCTGATTTTGGTCAGTTGGATGATAGTTGGGCGTGTGTAAGCGTGCAAATGAGAAGACGGGGAACTGATAACAGGCAGTGTACACAATCCATCCAGAGGATCAACTCACACAAATCTTGGGCTGATCTTGTACAGTTGGCCACGTGTGTAAACCGGTGATTGAATGATGGGCCCTAGCGTTGAATGTCATGCAGTCCACCATTTCGCTTCCGCATGCAGCATGTAAATGAGATGGTTGTTCAGTTGGTTGGTGCGCGGAAAATACAAGTCAGGTAAACAGCTTGCCATAGGGTCAGTCATGTCGTCGGTTGTGCACTTTAATGGATATGTATGCACCTTTACCCAAGTGCTGTTTTCCACTGCAAGTCACAAACCTCAATCCGCAAATGCAGCGCAATTTTATTTCATCATTCTTACAATTTCCCAGCATGCATTTTTTGTCAACACCATTTTCTGGATTTTGTTCTTATTGTGTGAGCAATATTCCACTGGATTAGGAAAAAATGCATTTTTGCAAGTTTTTATGAGTAAATGATAATAAAATAACACACCGTGCTTCATCTGCGATTTTCTTGGGTGCCTATATTTTCTACACTAGCTCAATCCTTTAAAGAAAAAGCAGTAGGACTGATGTGTGTAAATCAAATTGCACTAAAGGAAGCAACAATTGTGATTTACATTATAGAGCCAGTCTCCTCGCTCTTTGAGGAACACAAACGATTCACAAAATCTAGCAAAGGGCTTACAGTGGGAAAACTGCCCTTGCCTTCACCTTATTTTACATAATGCTTAGGTTGGTTTGCCTTCTTATAACAGAAGGTATTTAAAATAATTCAGCTTTAAGTGAACATCTGTGGTTTCCCACAATGCACCACTACTGAATATGCAAATTATCTCTTTATGCCCCTGAAAGCCAAGTTAGCATCCAGAACCGCTAGTGTCTAGCAAGCCTATAGCTTTAAATATTACACAGCCACATCAAATCCACATGCAGACAGCCTGTTTCAGAGTTTTGGTCCTCCCTAGTGCATGGCAGGGATTGATATGGCTCTATGGGATAGGGTTTAGACTAGTACAACAGAGTAACCAAGCAGCTCAGTGTGACCCAAAACCACAAGGAGAGTATAGGGGACTAAAATAGACCAAAAAGCCCTTCTACTAAAAAGCAAAGCAATGCATCGCTTTTTAGTATGAGGGCTTTTTGGTCTCTTTTAGTCCCCCTATGCTCTTCTTGTGGTTTTTTTGGGTCACCCCGAGCTGCTTGGTTACTGCGTTATTTTAGGTAAAGAAGTCACTTGAACTAGTAAAGAAATGCACAACGGAACAAAAAAAGGCATCTGACTGAAACTAACTTATGTTTATTAGGATAGATTTGAACAGTATAAAACAATTACCTTGATCAAAGCTGGCATTTTAGAATTAAGACTGTCGTAGGTAAAGTGCATCCGGGTCCGGAAGGAACACTTGTACAGAAGCGGATCCTGGTAAAATTCTATCTTCCCACTTGCATTGCGCTTGTCAAGGCAAACTGTGCAGTCAGAAAAATTAATGACTTTCCTAAGAACCAGTTCGGTACCTGCATGAGAAGCAAACAAATCAATGACTGCCAAGGTGTGAAATAATGTCTGTACAATCAACAGAAAAACTAACGTGGTCCTAAAGCACTGCATTTTTCTTACGCATTACCTTTCATTATATTTAACTCATTACCATAATACATTTCCAGTACATATCAAAGCAAATGTGTTTCAAAGTCTGATCTTGCTGGTTTCACCTTATTTATTACACCTTTACAATTTACTAGATAATAAAGAGTAAAAATAATGCGTGCATGAAAAAGGGCGCCAGGAAACAAGGGCCCTGCTGTATAACGGTGGATAACGAAATGGCGCCGGTGGATTACGAAATCTCAATAAGGAAAAACATCGTTAATAAAATTGGTTAATGGTAAATACAGTTTAAAAACAGACAGGAATTGACATTAAAAATCGTAACTTATTTCAACAACACAGCTTAACTCAACCCTACTTTCACACAGAAGCCTCCCCTGCTGGTGCCTAAAACTAACCACTCCCCCTGGTGGTCCCTAAGCCTAACCACAGGCTGGTGGTGCCCAACCTTAACACCCCCCTCCCCCCTCGGTTTTGCCTAACCACCCCTGGGTGGGGGCTAACCCTAACCACTCCCCCTGCAGAATCATCCTTTTACACATAGAAACTAGAATATCTTAAAAACGTAAAAACTGTACATACAAACGACATGACAAAAACGATACCGTTGCAAGCTTCTAAAACTAGAATATACTTTAAAAACTTTAATGTGCTAATGTTATTAACGAAATTTAACGTGCGCCCTTTTATCTGCTTTTTTCATACTGTTAATATTTGCATTAGAGCCCCCATTTCGTCCACTAGCTGTCAGCGCCCTTTTATCCTGATACCAAAATAATAATGAATTAAGTTCTTGTTGGGTTCAGAACAAGTTAACCTGGTTGTCTTATTTATAATAATAATAATAATAATAATAATAATGGCAGTATTTGTATAGCGCCTTTCTCCTGTCGGACTCAAAGCGCTTGCGAGGCAGCCACTAGAGCGCACTCAGTAGGCAGTAGCAGTGTTAGGGAGTCTTGCCCAATGAACTCCTTACTGAATTACTGGCTTACTGAACAGGCAGAGCCAAGATTCGAACCCTGGTCCCCCGTGTCAGAGGCAGAGCCCTTAACCAGTACACCATCCAGCCACCGCTTAGTTACATTTAGTTACTAAAGGCAATAACTATGCGCTTTTAGATGTTTCAGGATTCATGCCAATGCATGATTTCCTTAATTAGAAGTTATACTCACCAGATATATCCATGAAAGCTCGGTCCCAGAACTCATCCACCGTGTAACATTCTGCACAGGTAATATTGACTGACAGGACAATGTCATCTTCTACGTACTTCAAAATCAAGTTATTTACCACAATATTAACATTGTTGACAACACGTCTTATTAGGCTCTGCACATAACCTAAAAAAATAAAGAGAAAAGAAAATAAAAACAGTGTGTGCATTAATTGGCTATATTCAACTATCCCACGAGCTGAAAAACTTTTACTCGTATCTCAGACCCCTAACACAAACTCCAGTTTTGAAGAAAAACTTTTCTTAAAGCGGACCTGAACTCAAAACTGCCTCTCTGCTCTAAAAGATAAGCAACAGCATAATAATCTTTAAAGAAAAACATTTGTAAAAAATGGATACTAATCCTGCAATAAATTCTCAGAGTGTCTCCTTCCTGCTTTCATGGAAGCAGACAAAGGGTTAACATCCTATGTTTACAAATTAGCTGCTCTGCTGATGCAGTCAGCTGACAGAGCTGAGAGATCAAATAACCCTCATGATTAGTCACAGATGAGATGGAATTCTACAGGCTAAACTCTCTAAATACATACAGGGTGCATTTCTTCATGTTTTCCTTCTGTCCTGTGCAAGAGTTCAGTTCCACTTTAACGTAAGCATTCCATACATAACTATCTAAAGATACTTTTAAACAAAACACACAAACATACGCAAGCGATCAAAAATTCACTTTGTAGAATCAAGAGGGGAAAAAAAAGAAACCAGCGGCATGCTGGAGATATTATATTACAAAATGAAATTTGTGGCAAGCCTGCATCTATAAATATTTCCCATCGTGTGCATCAGTGTTCACACAGCACACAACTGTATGACTCAAGTAGTCAAGCAACCATTTCTGTCCAAGGCATTAGCAGTGATTTAAGAAGTGCTGTATGCTTTATTTTCCAAATCTTTTCCAACTTTGTTTCACTCTTTCCCCTATGGAGAACTAGTGCTCAGGGTGGGAAAAATGCAGCTAGAATATTTATTAGCAAGCCAGGGTCCCTGCAGCTGCATCTCAGTTTCCTACGTTTTCTTGTAAACAGCCAGTGTTGTGTAGGTCCATTCCACCTAGTACTGGAAGACGTGACAGCGCAGGCATGATTTAACTTTAAAGGAAGGGAATTTTTTTTTTATTAAATGATAAAAAAAAATAAAAAAAAAATAGGAGTGTGATTTCAGGAAAACAAGAAGTGAAGAATAAAAGGAAAAAAAAAAAATCTTCAAACCCAGTCAGTGTGGTGTAGAAAAAACGCCACATGCAACATGAGAGGAATCATGTTTACTACAGGCATACAAAGCTAGAGGGGTATTTTTATTTATTCCCTTAGTTGAGGACAGGACCCTTTTTCCTTATACCGATACCTACGTTTATCCAGATCGCTTAGGGCCCTGTTTCACACTGAAAATCACTGCAAAATAGACACTGCTTTACTACAATTGCACCAAAATTTAGCCACGATTTTCAGTGCAAAAAAGACTGGTTTTCTCACTGGGGTATTTTCTGCTGTTTATGTCTATGTCTGATCCGGGGTCTGATCAAATTTTCTACAGTATTACATTATGGTGTGGTTATTTCATGCTAGGTACACACGATTAGTTTTTTCGGTCACTTATCCGTTTGATCGATTTTTGATTTGATTTTCCGGTCGAATTCTCACTCGATTCTCTTTTTTTTTTAATCAATTTCCATTCACCTCTATGAGAAATTGAGCGGTAAAACAATTGAAACTAATATAGGAAATGATCTATCGAACTATCTATCTAACACAAAATTGTATGGTGTGTACCTAGCATTAGACCTGATATCTCAGCACTCAAACCTCCTATTCAATCCAAATGTTGAGGGTAGGGAGGGGATGTTCTGTTCTTACCACTCAGACAGCTTTTCTGTATCCTTCCCCTAAACCATGATGGTGAACAATCTTTGTCTTCAGGTCATTTGAGAGTTGTTTTGAAACCCCCATGTTGCTACCCTTCAGAGAAAATTAAAAGAGGAGTGAAACTTACAACTGGCCCCCTTAAATACTCTCTCATAATTGGATTCACCTGTGTATGTAGGTCAGGGGTCACTGAGCTTACCAAGCCAATTTGATTTCCAATAATTAGTTCTAAAGGTTTTGGAATCAATAAAATGACAAATGTATGAACCTGCCTAATTTTATTTAAACAATTGATGCACACTTTCTGTAAATGCAATAAACTTCATTTTACTTATCAAATATCACTGTGCGTGTCTCCTATATGATATTTGCAAGGAGTTTTGAATCAGGACGATACAATTTATTGGCTAACTTAGAGATGGATAAACAGTGAGCTTTCGGCTTATAAAAAGCCTTCGTCGGACTGGTTCCTGACCAGAACTGAAAAACACAGCTTATATACACTGACATACAGAGGAGAAACATTCTTTAGCAAACATAAATGTAATTAGATGCCCCAACTGTTACTGAGGAGGCTTTCCCAGGCATCCTGGCTAAATTGATAAGATCAACAGTTCCCTCAACATGACATAAAGCAGACTCTGGTGATGGGGAGACATCGTAAATTCCGAGTTCAAATTGTAACTGGGCTGGTTACATGCACCATTAATTCTAAACTTAAGAGAATTGTGGCATTTAAAGCCAGCACATGAAAGCAAATAAAATGAATAGTGACAGTAAACACCATCTTACACAGCATATGGCACAAATATAATTGAAAAGATAGAAAAATTAAAATAATTGTGGCATTTAAAACCCATCGTACCAGCACAAGAAGTTAGAGTCCTTGTTTAAACCATCTTCTACAGTTTTGAACCAATGTATAAACTTTGTTTCTTGTGTTAGTCTCATGTTTCCCGATTTGAAGCCACCCATTAATACAGTGACGCGAAAATCGCATCCCCCAACATCAACATGGTCATAGGATGAGTGATGAGCACAAATTTTGCATAATTGTAGTTTCACATTGTAATTTGCCACTACGATGCAAAATTGTAATGTAAAATTTGTGGAAAAATCGTAATTGTAATTCATTTGTAAACTTAATCAGGAACAGTATTTTTGCAATTTTGCATAAGTTTTTGCGTAATTTCATGATATATTTAACTTACATTTTTCATCGTAATAACCAATGATTTATACAGGAAGATCATGACGATTAACAAGGGTGCCCAAACTTTTGCACACACACACACACACACATTTACATCTTTTTAAATCTAATAAATAATAATAATACTGTATGTAATGTATGTATATATATATATATCTATATACATGCATACAGTATATATACTCCCACACACATACTAGGTCTAACTAGTGAGAGTCAATAGAATATAATAAATTCAAGTGAATCCATTTTGAGCTACTTATTGCAAAGGTTCAAGGCAGACACATGTCAAGTGCAAACATACAGCCATGGGGCAGCTTTTGTAGAGCTGTGTATTGGTATTTAAGTGTTTACTTGACCTCCTCTCCCAGTGATATGAACCATATGACTTGACACTAAGGATGTAGAGGGTAATTTATAACTCTAGTCACTATAAGGAGTCCATCTGAAACTTGATACCCATTTTCTGTCTCTATTTGTCTAAGTACATGGCAAGTAAAAAAGGACAATTTTTAACCAAACAAAAGGTTCATTTTAAGTAAATGCTTAATAAAATCAGTTGACAAGCAGGACTTCTATTTGCACCAGGAAAAACAACTAAAAAAATTAAAACACCAAAGTCATTCTTTAAAAAGGCACGGGTTGAAGTTATACTGGCTCTCAGCTTTCAAAAGGAAATCTGGAATAGGCTCAAATATTATTCCACCATAAAATAAAAAATAAGAATAATAATATCATGAATACTAATAAGATTGGATTTACTAATATATGTTAAAGTTCCAGTTTTTTTTATTCGTTTCAATTACTTTCATCTATTTTGTCCAGTGAGTTCAACGTACGGACTAGTGTACCAAAGGGGACATGAGACATGAGATAAACGTGTATGTACAGTGCAAAATAATACCTAGGCCGTTTTACATTTTTTTTTATTTTGCTGCCGGAAAGATTTAATTTTTGGGCATGGAAGTGACAGCCTCTGCCACGTTGGTACCTCGTTGGGAATATAGTAAACCTTACTAATAAGAAAATTACAACCATAAGAGTTTTCCTGGCAGAATACAACTTCTGAGGACAGGGGGAAATGTATAAAAAGGTCAATAGTTCATATATTTCAACTCTGAGACACTTAATAGCCTGCCATTGAGCAGAAACAATAAAACATTCAATCTAAAGTACTTTGTAAATGTTTAAATCTGAAATAAAATTGGTAGCTTTCTGCACACGCGCAGTTGAGATTTTTTTTCTATGGGAGCGCAATTAAAGAGAACCCGAGGCTAGGTTCTGAGAATAAAATCCCCATACAGAGGGCTGGGTCTGTCTATAGAGCCCAGCCTCTGTTGCTATTTAGATCGCCCCTAAGCCCCCCCTGCGCTCTGCAATCCCCCCATAAATAACAGCCGTGCTGCTGACACGCAGCTTGTTAGAGCGGGCTGTGTTTTCCTTTGTAGCGTCAGTCTCCGCTCTCCCCCGCCTCCTGCATCGCTCCGTTCCCCGCCTGCATCCCTTCCCTCCCCGCTGATTGGAGGGAAGGGACGTGGGCGAACCGGAGCTCTGCAGGAGGCGGGGGAGAGCGGAGACTGACGTTACAAAGGCAAACATAGCCCACGCAGCACGGATGTGATTTATGGGGTCTCCCTGAGCGCAGAGGGGGGGCTTAGGGGCGATCTAGATAGCAACAGGCTGGGCTCTATAGGCAGACCAAGCCTCTGTATGGGGATTTCGTTGTGAGAACCCCGCCTCGGGTTCTCTTTAAGAGAAGCGCGGACGGTGCTGCGCATCAAAACGTGCGCTCTGGGCAACCGTAGGATCAGCTCGTAGAAGCCCCAGGAAAGATAAACTTTATTTTTTCTTAATTCAATTTAGGTTCACTTTAATATATTCAAACACTCACCATTTTAAATCCCCTAAAAATATATCTATTAAATATTTTTAAGCTTAATATGGGGAAATAAGTGTGGGCAGATCAGAAGATCTACATTATAGCAGCACAGGAGTAATTGGGGAGTGAATTTGCCTATTATAAAGAACTATAACAAAACTGCACTCCTACAAAAAGTCTGGATTCCTGGTCCAAACGTTTCTGCATCGAAAGTGCTAGACCAAAACGTATGCCCAGGCATGCACTTAGTGACCATGCTGCACTCCCACAGGGAATGTCATGCGGGGGAGGTTAGAGATTACTGGCTTTTATTTTCAGTTTGGGAGTTATGGCATAGTTTTAGATATAAAAATAATTTAAATGTACATTAATCCTTATTTTTGACACTTTCAGATTACCTTAACTCCTAATCCACGAAAACCTTTACTACATGGACCGACATGAATATTAAAACGATTAGAGACTGTGGCGATCTTTATCGTGTACAATATTGACCTAGGATCAATTGCCAAAATATCCTTTTAGCGCATTTAATGCCTTAGGCAATAACCAAATTAAAGTGAACCAGGATGAAGCATCCTCATGTATTTTACCATATATATCAGTGGGAACATTAGATTAAACACCTACCCTGCTCTGTTTCATTCTTCACTGTTCAGCTTGCTTCTTCTCAGCCCTGATAAAATCTCTGACTGAGCATACAGTCTGGCTTTGCTCAGGAATCATTATAGCAGAGTCAGTACAGCAGAGCTACAAGGGGCAGGTTTGAGCTTGAAAAGTCATCAGAGAAGACAGACTCAGCTATAAGGATTCCTGAGCAAAACCAGACTGAATGCTCAGTCTGGGATTTTATCAGGGTTGATAACAAGCAGGCTGACCAGTGCAGAATGAAAAAGAGAGCAGGGTAGGCGTTTTCTCTAATGTTCCCACTGATATATATGGTAAAATACACGAGGGTGCTTCGTCTCTGGTTCACTTTAAACGATACCCGAGGTAACATGTGACATGATGAGATAGACATGGGTATGTACAGTGCCTAGCACACAAATAACTATGCTGTGTTCTTTTTCTTTCTTTGCCTGAAAGAGTTAAATATGAGGTATATAGGTGGCTGACTCAGTCCTGACTCAGACGGGAAGTGACTACAGTGTGACCCTCACTGATAAGAAATACCAACTATAAAACACTTTCCTAGCAGAAAATGGCTTCTGAGAGCAGGAAAGAGATAAAAAGGGTCAGTTTATAGATGTTAGCTTTGGCATACTTTAATGAATGTGTCATTGAGCAAAAACAATAAAAACAGTTAAAACTTAAAAAGTAGATTTAAACAAAATAAAACTGTGGAATATCTTAAAAAGTAATTTTTAGGAGAAGAAAGATAGATACAATCATTTATTTCATTCGTTTATTTTATATAGTCAAGTGGAAAATACATTTTCCCCATTCTGCTACATCTGATCTTCTGAAGGCAGTTCTTTACCTGTTCTAGCGACAGAGAAATTATTTTAAAACGTTTTTATTATTCATACAATTCTCCTAAATAAGCCTAAAAGATGAAAATATCTGAGATTTATATGTGTCTTTAATGTGGCCATGAACAGAAGAAGATATCAGCACTAAAATACACAACAATAAGGGCTGGTTGACACAGGCCAATGCCAGCGTCCCGTAACGTGACGTCTCTGTTAAATGTTCTTTTGTAAGGGTGCAGAAAAGCATTTGACGGCTTTCGGCAGCAATCAATGTTTTTCACCCCAAAAGGAAGACCCGGAGATGCGGTGGTAAGTGACCCTGCAAGCTAAATGTTGCTTCCAGAGCTGGTTGAACTGACAGGAAAAAAAAAAATCGGGATCGGAATGCAGCATTCGCTCATATGATGTTAAAGGGAACCTTAACTGAACGGGGGTAAAGAGTTTTACTTACCTGGGGCTATTACCAGCCCCCTGCAGCAGTCCTGTGCCCTCGGCGCCGCTCTGGAATCCTCTGGTCCCCCGCTGTCACTTAGTTTCATTTTTGACGACTCACCAGTCGCCGGCCGCCATGCGTATTAATAGACGCATTCACCAATGCAATTAGCGCTATTGCGGACCGCAGCGCGTACAAAAATACGCGTTGCCGCATTCCGCACGCGTAGATATGCGGCAACGCGTATTTTTGTACGCGTTGCGGTCCGCAATAGCGCTAATCGCATTGGTGAATGCGTCCAATAATACGCATGGCAGCCGGCGACTGGTGAGTCGTCAAAAATAAAACTAAGTGACAGCGGGGGACCAGAGGATTCCAGAGCGGCGCCGAGGGCACAGGACTGCTGCAGGGGGCTGGTAATAGCCCCAGGTAAGTAAAACTCTTTACCCCCCGTTCAGTTAAGGTTCCCTTTAAGTATGAAACAAGAACTGCCATTCACTTGAATGGGCAGCTTTTAACTGAGGGCCGCAGCCAGCAGAAAATAACTTGCCATTGCCCGTGTGAACTAGACCTAATGATTATAATAATAATAATGTGTGCTATGTTCACCACATACTTTCCACTGTATTGTAGGAAGACTACATAAGGTTGACTAAGAATGACACTGCTGAACAAGCTAAGCAGCAGATGTAATCCGGTACACCAGCTGTTCCCAACCTACTGCCCGCAGCCATTTGCGGCCCGCGGTGGTATAGGGGATTGCGTCATATGTACTATATACAAAGCGTACTTTCGTGTCTGCCTGCTGTGTTCTGAGTAGGGGGATTGGGGACTGCGTCATGGGTATACACAGCGTAGTCCCGTTCTCTGCAGCAGCACTAGTAGTGAGAGGCGGTCGCCCATTGATTGCTGCAGGAACCACCCTCCAATAGGAATTAGCCGATTCCTATTGGAGAGTGGTTCCTGCAGCAACCAATGGGCGATGGTCTCTCACTACTAGTGCTACTGCGGGGAGCGCGAGGGAGAGAACGTGACTACGCTGTGTACATACCTATGACGCAATCCCCGATCCTTTCCCTCAGGACACTATGGGCAGACATGGGAGTACGCTTTGTATATAGTACATATGATGCAATCCCTTATCCTCCTCCTCAGGACACCCTGGCCCACAAAGGTCAGCTTCTCCCCGCTATGTAAAACGCAATCCCTGATCCTCCTCAGCACGGATTCTAGCTCCTCACGAACTCCGGCTTTCCTCTGCCTGACAGTTTGCCGCTGCTCTGGCAACAGAACCTCAGGGGACAGTGACATCACTCCTGATCTCAGGGGACAGTGACATCACACCTGTTCGAGTCTGACCTTCACCCGCAGACTAATGAAGACCCCGGCTTCTGATGAATAGTAGGCCGCAACTTCCTGCAGCTCACAGCACCTGTGCTGGGTGGGGGGGGGGACTCACCCACAATGCCTCTGCACATACACCAAGGTACCTCTGTTGCCATCGCTGCATTAATCTGCCTCTGCACATATGCTCATGTACCACTGCTGGACTCTGTTACCATTGCTGCATTGATCTGCCTATTCAGAAATTAGTTTCTAAAAGACAGCTGCAAACTTTGCTTTAAGAAAATGGGCATCAAATGGTGAGTTCAACAATTCTTGGTTTGTCGTTTTCTTTCCTTTTCCAACACCATGTTAGCTGTTACTAGAGAAAGGTTTTACACTGACATTTTGTATGCATGTGTTCTGGCCCATGAGATTTATCTTGATATGAAGTGCGGCCCTCGGGCAAAAAAAGGTTGGGCACTACTGTAGGACACCATTGGTGCTGTTTTCTCATCATTCGATCCATGCAATAAAATACAGAAGTTTGCCTTATTAAAACAGAAGGTATTAGCGATTATTCAGGTTGGAGTGAGCTTTGAGGTGTTCCACAATGCTTTACTGCTGAATATGCAAATCATCTGGCTCACTATGAACTTACAAGGCAATCTGTAACTCTGGGTGTTTTAAAGAGACACTGAAGCGAAAAAAAAAATATGATACTATGATTTGTATGTGTAGTACAGCTAAGAAAAAAAACATTAAGATCAGATACATCAGTCTAATTGTTTCCAGTACAGGAAGAGTTGAGAAACTCCAGTTGTTATCTCTATGCAAAAAAGCTATTAAGCTCTCCTACTAACTTGGTCGTGGAGAGGGCTGTTATCTGACTTTTATTATCTCAACTGTAATTGAACTGTTTACTTTTCCTCTGGCAGAGGAGATGTCATTACTTCACAGACTGCTCTGAAAGACTCATTTTGAATGCTGAGTGTTGTGTAATCTGCACATATTATAGGATAATGCAATGTTAGAAAAAACACTATATACCTGAAAATAAAAGTATGAGAATATTTTCTTTGCTGCTAATCTTCTAGTAATTATTCATAGTACACAACCAATTCATTATATCATATTTTTTTTTTCGCTTCAGTGTCTCTTTAAGTCCTACCCCATAGAGCCACATTAATCCATGCCATGAACTGATGAGGATCAACCAATCAGAAACAGTCTGAGTGCATGTTGGATTAGTTTGGCTCTGTAACATTAACAAGCTGACACATCATTGTATACGAGCGGTTCTGGAGGTGTGTTTAGCTTTCAGGGACAAAAAAGAGGATTTGTATATTCAGTAGTGGTGCATTGTGGGAGACATCAAATGCTCACTCCAATCTGAATAATCGCAAATACCTTCTGTTTTAAGAAGGCAAATTCTGCTTTACATAGCATTTTAGTAAGTAAGCTTTTTAATCTCTTTCAGCCCCTCACACACTCCTGGGAGTTCTGGTTCACCATGAGCTTCCTGGGCAATCTGATCAATACATACAGTTCTATACTATATCCATGGACAATATAAAAGAATTTGGCAGTTGGCAGAGAAGCTAATTCCTGCTAACTTGGATAACACATTTTAATTAAGACCTGCAATAAATCACATGAAAGGCGCAGAAGATCCCCAAAGAGCAATTTTTCAGAATCATCTCTATTATTCTATCATCCTGGAGCCGCCATGGCAGTGTTAAATCATAATAAACATGGAGTGGAGGAGTCAGGATGGTGGAAACACGTCTCAGGGCCGGGAATACAGGAGGCCCCATTGTGAGAAGCTGCCAAAATGAAAACATCCCACTTTCAGTTCTCCACCATGCTATGGCCTTTCAGCTAACCTTGTCTGGCCTCTGGCCCTAGTGTCATCTTATGGAGGGTTAGAGAAAGAGTGCACAGGAGCAGTCAAAATGAGTAACCAGTACACATAGGTTATTGTCAAAATTGCCAAGTGTGGGGTTTTTTTGTGTCTTTTTTTTTTTATAAATAAAAACTTTACTACCATTTTACATCTGGCCCAGTATTCTGAAACCCGCACAGCTATCGTATTTGCTGCAGTTATGTTGCAAAGAATGCTGGAAGACAATTATCTAGAAAGCAGTGGTCTACTCATTGCTGAGCAACTCCACTCAGACACCAGTGCTGAGATGGACAGCATTATGCTGCCTGTAAACCCCAGGTTTGCGGGCTAAACAGTTGCATGGGTTCACAGCCTACACAGTATCTCTTCCAAGAAAACATTTTAGTAAGAGGGCTTTTTGGTCCTTTGTAGCCCCCTTACACACTCCTAGGAGTTCGGGTTCACCATGAGCTTGCTGGGTAATCTGTAACTCTGGGTGCTTCAAGTCCCCGTAGAGCCACATTAATCCATGCCATGCACTGATGAGGATCAACCAGTTCGAAATAGTCTGTATGCATGTTGCATTATTGTGGCTCTGTACAATTAATAAGATGACACATCATTGCATTCCAGGGGTTTTGGAGATGTGTTTAGCTTACAAGGACAATAAAGGATGATTTGCATATTTCAGCAGTGATGCGTCGAGGGAGAAATTATATGCTCACCCCAATCTGAATAATCGCAAATAACTTCTGTTTTAAGAAGGCAAACTTTTGTTTTGCTTCTTAGATAGCATTGTCTGGAACATAAGAACTTGGATCATGTGGCCAGATCAAATTGGTATGTGGCCGTTTCACTGCAACTTTATTGTGTCAGAATACATTAGAGATCTGACAACATTTACCAGTTTCAGCTTGGCCTTGTAATATAGTTGTGTATACACTAAATGACAACATTAATCCATACTCCTAATGTTTGCTGAAGTGTTGGTAAGATCTGCATAAGAATGATACTGAAGTGTAACTTAGAAGAACAGAGGTAAGGAAGACTGTAGAAGGAGTAGGGAAGTAGTTAGATACGCCTTCTTCTTACAAAAATCAGCACACACTGTAGCTAGTTTTCTATAAGTATAGCAGAGTTAAGCGCTTATATTATAAGCTAAAGGTAAAATAAGAGCTTTCAAATGAGACTTTGGTCAGTAATACAATTATAATGTAGTATAATGTAGTTATGTAGATCAGCGCTACCTTTTTAAGCACATTCAGGATGCTAACCGTTTATGCATTTTAATGCAAGACAGCATTTAAACAAACAGCCATGAGCTTTCCATATAAACTGGAATGAGTGCACCTAAAATCTGTAACATTGACAGGCAACCCTATTTTGCAGACTTGATGGGAATTACACTGGGGTTCTTTTCATTTTTCTGTTGTAGGACAGTCTGACCCATTGTGCTCCGCAGACAGAAGTCATATGCAGATCGTGACCGGCTGACACTTGTCCTTGAGCTCATTCCTACCCAAATGTAGATGGGGTTCTGGCCGAGTCCCAGGTCAATAGCATAGCCTATCATAGGGCCCTATGGGATGCCTCTCGGCCTAAAAGCAAGACATCATCAGAGGGGGTGTGGCTCAGACTAACAGGATGCTGGAAAGTCTAAAGGTGGGTACACACGTCAGATAAAAGTCTTTGGAAAATGAAAGATCACAGACCAATTTTACCCCCTTTCATGTAGTATGAGAGCCATACTCTACACAGTCTATTCTATGAAGCTGAACTCCCCATCAGAAAAAAATCTTTTGCAAGATGCTGTACACAAAGATGCTGTACACATTCAACAGATCAGTATCTGCAAAAGATCTGTTCCTGCAAAAGATCCATTCCTGCAAAATGCATTCATAGTCTATGATATCTGTAGATCCCATACACACCTTGTTTAATGGACATTCATCTGCAGATTAGCCAATTATCTGCCGCTCTGGAGATCCAACCTGGTGGATCTGATCTACAGATAATTGTCCGTTAAACAAGGTGTGTATGAGGTCTGCAGATATCATAGACTGTGAATGCGTTTTGCAGGAATGGATCTTTTGCAGGAACAGATCTTTTTCAGATACTGATCTGTTGCATGTATACAGCGGTCTTTGTGTGCAGCATCTTGCAAAGATTTTTGTCTGATGGGGAGTTCAGCTCCATAGAATAGACTGTGTAGAGTATGGCTCTCATACTACATGAAAGGGGGGTAAAATTGGTCTGTGATCTTTCATTTTCCAAAGACTTTTATCTGACGTGTGTACCCACCTTAAATTATTAAGGGGCACCCAAGACATGACTAGGAACAATCACACGACCACCAGGTGAAAGTAGTTTTGTTTTGCCATGCGCTACTATTGTGGGAATGTTCAGGAGAGGAATGGGACAATTTATATTTCCCTGGAGAGTCAACTTTCAGTTTAATTTTACATGTGGACCTCATTGTTAAGTACCAACAATAGCTCATACATTTTGCTTTACAGCGCACATTTTTTTTCTTTGGTTACACAAGAACAGTCTACATGCCAGTGACAATTATTGCAGGCTGGCAATTGCCATTGTATTCTTTGAATGACTCAGAGTGAGAAGACTGCTGTTAGTCCCGGGTCTGCCTCTTCCATCATGCAGAGCTCACCTGGTGGTAAGTCCGGATCGGTGGGGGCCGCCTGCTGCATCTTCCTTGGCTTCACTGGAGACTTGGCACTGTCAGTGTTGCTGCGGCTGGTGGAACTGGAACCACAGCTCTCATGATCATCCTGCAAAAAAGAAGCAAAAATCCTGATAAGGGCAAAAGATCCATTCAACAAACAGCATAAAATAGTTGGTTGCCATCAGCAATACAAAAACTGTACTAATTATTCTATAGGAGACAGCTGATGACTGGCTCTCCACTAACCTATTCTGGAGGGAAAAAAAAAAAAAGGAGTTCTCAAAGCCGTACAAAACAAATCTAGGGTGTAATATCAGCTACATCTTAGTCCTAAACTCATAACCAGTTCTGGCTTTTTATTGTAATAAAGAGACAACAATGTTGATAAAATGGACCGGGCGTAACTTAAATAGGCCAAACCCCCTGCAGGGGAAAAAACAAAAACAAAAAACACTTGTGTGCGCTGGCCCTCAACTTCACCCACCCCACCCACCAGGTCTGCAGCTCCAAAACACTCACCCCCTCCCCCTCCAGTTCTTGCAGTGCAGCTGTAGCAGTGCTCTATCTCAGCGCCGGAACGTGACAGGCATCAGGAGGCACAAACGATAGGTTGCACGGCAGCTACAGAGAGGAGTGAGGAGGACCTGCCCCTACACCCAGACAAGGTCAAGTATGAAACTCCTGCCACAAAGATAACGGAGGTCGCACAGCTGTTAAAACCCTGAAAATTGATAAAAAGCTACCCATACCCACAGCTGTTTCTTGTTCTTTGTTGCCCTGAAAAAGTCTGCGTATTAAACAGCTCTCAGTGTAGGCATCTTTTACACTTTTGTCAAATCTTGTGCCCGATTTTCTACAATAAATGAGCAAGTACTGATAAATACGTGGTCAACTTTTTGAGGGGCTTGGATAATGTTGATATGATTTTGGAGAACAGTCCATTTAAGAACAGTAGCCATTTGGAAGATGGCTACACCAGACGACTTACAAGTGTGGGAGATCTCAAAACCAGAGCTGTGGAGTCGGTGGTTTCGTAAACAGAATATGGATGATTTTTGTACCGATTCCAGGTACCCAAAATTGTTCCAACTTTAAGACCCCGACTCCTTAGTCTAATACTTACCAGCGCTGTGGAGTTGGTACAAAAATCATCCGACTCAAACTCCTCAGTTTATTAAACCTCTGACTCCAGGTACCCAAAAATCGCTCCGACTCCCAAGACTCCACAGACCTGCTTTTTATAACCAAAAAGGCCACAAAACCACCATGACTTTATGCAATGGGCTAAAACCTTGCCATACTAACATTCATGTTAAACTGCAAAAAAAAAAAAGGAATAAGCTCAGGGCTCAGAGCAGAGCATGCTGAAGCAGTCAGTCATCACATCAGGTTTTTGTGGAACCCAATAACCGCCAGCATTCGGTGCAATTGCCGACTAAGCCTGGTTGTTTATTAGGAAAGAAAAAACTATATTTCAAAACAAGAATCACTGCAAAGATAGGGAAACATGGAGAAAATAAATAAGTATGAAATACTTCAACAGGCTCACATACACACCAGTCACTAT
Organism: Hyperolius riggenbachi; assembly: GCF_040937935.1. Lineage (NCBI taxonomy): Eukaryota > Metazoa > Chordata > Amphibia > Anura > Hyperoliidae > Hyperolius > Hyperolius riggenbachi. The sequence goes on along the minus strand of NC_090650.1, from coordinate 388,258,198 downwards.
ACAACATGAAGTGACTTTTTAAAGGCTTCTACACTTAAAGTGTACTAGAGGGTCAACTTCTAGCAAAAATCAATACTTACCTGGGTCTTACACCTGCCCCATAAAACACATGCGAGTCCCACGTCATCCTCCTGCGGTCAGCCATTCAGCCCCGGTAACTTGCTCAGTCGGGATCAGTCTGGGACTTCTGCGCATGCTCAGTAGACCCGGACTGACGTCACTGAGAAAGTTACTGGGGCTGATCGCGGCTGAATGGCAGACCGCAGGAGGACGACGTGGGACTCGCATGTGTTTATGGGGTGGGAGGAAGCCCCAGGTAAGTATCGCTTTTTTTTTTTTTTTTTTTGTTCAACACAAATTTTTATTGATTTTTTAAAGGTAAAGTTACATGCCAATATCATCTGAAAAAGCATCCATATTTGAAGATTCTGTGTGTCCTTACATATTGATCTCGTCAGGTATAATAGCAAATTATACAGCATAACATATGGGTTGGTTGGCATCTTATTTTCAGGTTATTGGGGAGCTAAACAAGTAACCATTTATATTATAACAATAAAGGTGGGAGAGCTAGAGAGAAATACTAGAAGGAACTGTGGGGTAAGAGGGTAGTTGGATAGGAGAAAAGAAGTAGGTATGAAACATAGATAGAGAACAATAATATTAGACCGGGTGTGTCCTCATATAGCCCAATGTGTTGTATTAAGCAAGTACAACAGGTCCCAAGAGGTATGATGTGGGTCGGATTCTTCTACATAGGTAGGCTTGTATCAGAGATGTTGTCACCTTCCTGAAGTATATATACTAGGCCTTTAGCTGATAAGGTATTTTATTTGTTCATGGGGGGTCATAGTTCAGAAAGTAAGTTTCCCATGGGTCCCATATTTTATTGTGTTTGAGCTCTGTATCTCTGAGAGCAGCCGTTAGGGATTCCATTAGTTTGGTCCAGTTAATTTTAGCACAGATTTCAGACATCCTAGGAGGAGATGAATTGCGCCAGCAGGACGCTAGGGAAAGTCTAGTGGCTGTCAATATGTGTGTAATTAATCTCATAGAAGATTTTTTAATTTTGGGGATAGGTTTGCCCAGTAACATATATATGGGATCCATGGGAACCGATGTTCCCGTTATATTCAAAATCATCGATTGGATATTAGCCCATAGGGGTTGTACTTTAGGGCAGTACCAAAAGATATGCTCCAAAGTACCTATTTGGTCGCATCCCCTCCAGCATCTATCAGTGACTTCAGGATAAATTTTAGATAGTATGTCAGGTGTTCTGTACCATCGAAAAAGTATTTTGTAAATATTCTCCTTTACGTGTGTACACATGGAGGTGAGCTTAGCATTTTCCCATATAGAGCACCATTCTTCTGGGCTTATGGTTTGGTTCAGAGCTCGTTCCCATTTGGTCATGTATACATGAGTAAGTATCGCTTTTTGCTAGAAGTTGATCTCTGGTTTCCATTAACATGATTTTTGCTAACACTGTCATTGTGCTTTGTACTATTTATGTTGGGTGGCCTGTGTAGAGAAGCAACTCTTCATCAAATTTTTATCATAAAGGTTTTCGAACCAAAACGGGCAGTAAATACTCTATTTTCCTTTGGGAGAAAAAAAACGGTCAATGCAAATACAGGCTATTTAAAGTAAAACTAAACTCAGAACTTCCTCTTTGCTCTAAATGATTAGCCATAGTATGATGACCTTTATGGAAAATAATACATTTCCTTTAAAATTTATGAAAATACACCAAAAAAAAAAAAAAAAAAAAGACACCGTTTTAACTAGGTTTTACTTTGCAGGGAGTGCTGAAAAGGTTAAAGGGACTCCGAGCAGTGCAGAAACTATGGAAAGATGCATATCATTTTAAAGCTCTCTTTCTCCTCTTTCCAATGATATATAAACCGCTGCCCTACGCCTTTTAGTTTTCGCTATGTTCGCGATTGAAATTGCCGTGGCCGCGATTTCAATCGCGAAAATAAAGAAAACTAAAAGGCGTAGAGCAACGATTTAGGTGTCGCCAAAAAGAGGAGAAAGAGAGCTTTAAAAAGATATCAATCTTTCCATAGTTACTTGTATTACACAGGACGACACTTTCCCCAGTGTCAGCCGCTCCATTCAGCAGAAAAAGTCGGCGTGTGTAATACAATGTAACTATGGAAAGATGGATATCATTTTAAAGCTCTCTTTCTCCTCTTTCTGGCGACACCTAAATCGTCGCCCTACGCCTTTTAGTTTTCTTTATTTTCGCGATTGAAATTGCGGCCGCAGCAATTTCAATCACGAAAATAGCGAAAATTAAAAGGCATAGGGCGGCGGTTTATATATCATTGGAAAGAGGAGAAAGAGAGCTTTAAAATGATATGCATCTTTCCATAGTTTCTGCACTGCTCCGAGTCCCTTTAAGCCTCAGTGTTTACTGTATGGAGGGCTGCCTGGGCAGAGCTTTCCTGCAGTTTATTCACAGTTGCTGTTAAAAAACTAATTAGACACTTGATCTAGCTAAACAAGTACAGGAACACAGAGCAGTGGAGTCCTTCAGCAACAATATGTGAAATAAAGACCTTTCATTGTGCGCTGTGCAAGAGTTTGGGTCCACTCTAAAGGTTAGAATAGACTAGAGCCCTGCATGGCTTGTTTTTACGCTTGTGGACCTTACCTACACCTAACAGCCAATAAAACCAAGTTAACAATACTTACAATATGGCCTGAAGTGTTGTGACCGTAGCCTAAACCTATATTTATAAAGATGTCAGCCCCAACTGCATCTTATTTATCATAACATTACGAACAATTGCTTCCCTCCTGTATTTATTAACCAGCAGCACTCTGGCCCCTTAATGACCAGATAATTTTTGTTTCTTAAAAAAGGATCTGTGAGCACAGTGATTGGCTCACAGCGATCACAGGCTCAGGAGCCAATAAAAATACACAGCTCTGCTGTCAGCTTGACAATATGACAGCAGAGCGAACGAGCTGCAGCTACAGCAGAGCGGCGCAAATGGCGAGAGTGAGGAGATTGCGCGACTAATTGAAATCTATGCCTGGCAGGAATAACAGTCCACAAACAGGGTGCAGATTTCAATCACCAAGGTCTGGAATCGGTTAAAAAAAAAATCCTTACTGTTCATTCAATCATTCAAAATTCATAAAGTTAGTGCCCAGCTCCTTCCAGAATTACACCAAGTAAATACACCCATAAGCCCAGGCCTTACAAAGAAATAGTACCCAGTGTTCAGCCAATAAACTGCTACTAATATTGTTTCCATGAGAGCCTCTCGTCTCACAAAGAACATAGTCTATTGCCAATTACAGAAGCTAACATGCAGAAAAGCCAGAATCCTGTGCTCTGCACTTGCTTCTGTATAAACGGACTTCTGTTGTGTTTGGGCATGAGAAGCAAGGGATGCTTAGGAATTGGACACTTTATACAGCACCAGCTTTAAACAGTCCACAACCTTCCCTGCCAAACTGCATGATTATTACTGTTCCATGCTTTCTATGGAGTAGTGTGCTCAGAAACTTTGCAGATACTGTATGGGCAGAAATAGGGCAGTTTTCACCTTAACTGTGGTGGTCAGATGCCAACCAGACCCACAGACTGCTTCTTTTTCGTATTCTATTGCCTGAGCTTCAGCAGGAGACAGGATGCCCAGACACATTGAACCTTCTACAGTAGACTTAAGGGGTCCATACACTGGTCTGTTTCAACCTTCGATCGATTCGATTACATCAATTCGATTGGAAATCGATTGGCGGACGATTTCTATGGATTTGAGCTATCTGACAGGATGGAAGATCTAGGTCAGGGCTTTTCAACCTGTGGTACGCGTACCACCCAGTGGTACTTTGCTGTTAGCCAGGTGGTACACTCCAAGTTTGTCTGCCACTTAATTGCCCACCTGCCACTTGTCCTGGTCCTGTCCTACTCCTTGCTGTGCTGCCCTGTGGCATACTTCAGACCTCAGATCAGCGGTGAGGAGACAGGTGAACTTCCAGTATTTGAAGTGTATGCACCATCACTGTGCACCTCTTGCCTGGCTGTCTCTTCACTGCTGCCGGGTTACCACTGATCTGAGGTCTGAACTATTTTTGCAGGGCAGCACAGCAAGGAGCGAGCAAGGGGTAGCTGAATTTTCAAAAGGTGAGTCACTGCCCAGCTCTCTAGTGGTGGAGGGAGGCTACCAATAGTGGCTATCTACCTACAGATGTCCAATAATGGCAATCTCTATGCTAGCAATCTAATTTGAATCCTTTTCCCCACCAATGCCTCTTGCTATTCCCCTCCCATATGCACCCACCCTTTTCTTAAAGTTTATCTGTTAGAAAAAAGTACCCCTGGCGGGTACTTACCTCAGGAGAGGGAAGTTTCTGGATCCTAAAGAGGCTTCCCTTTCTCCACAGTAGAGGGTATCCAGGGCTGGCAACCCCCGAAGATCTCCTTGTCGGCGTGAGCGCATGGGCTCTGGCGGAAACAGACAAGCCTGATCGGGTCAGATCTACTGCGCATGCATACTGGTGGTACTTGAAATTTTTCAGGCAATGAAAGTGGTACAGTTAGTGAAAAGGTTGAAAAGCCTTGATCTAGGTCATTGGGCTGCTGGAAGCAAATCGATGGCCCATAGAGTTGCATTGAATCTAATGGTCCTAGTGTGTGGCACACATCAGATAGATTCCTGTCAGATTAGACTTGACAGCCATCTGACAGAAAGCTATGGGATGGTCAAATCTGCTGTAAATCTATAAATGTATGGCCACCTTTAAAGGGAACCTGAAGCAAGTGGTATATGGAGGCTGATATTTATTTCCTTTAAAAAAATACCAGTTGCCTGACAGTCCAGCTGATCTCTGTTTGCAGAAGGGTCTGAATCATACACTTGAAACACATAGAGCTAATCTTGTCAGATGTTTGTCAGAAACATCTGGTCTACATTCTTGTTCAAGGTGTATGGCAGGACAGCCAAGGAAATGGTATGGTTTGAAAAAAAATAAATATTGCAGTCTACATAACCATCTCACTTAACTCCCTGGCTTTCAATTTCCCCAGGTCTGTCGTTTAGCAGTGATCGGTCGGGATCATTTGGGTCTTCTGCGCATGCGCGGACCTACAGCTCATGCGCAGTAGACCCGGACTGACGCAAATGAGCCTGCTACTGGGGCTGATCGCCGCTCAACGACAGACTGCGAGAGGACGGCGTTAAAGTCACATGTGCTTATGCTGCGGGAGGAGGCCCTGAACGATTTTAGGAAAAAATTGAATTGAGCAATTTCTGTCCGAAATTGCGATTTTGATTAGATTTACGATTTCTTTAAAATCAAGCTTTGTTCCCCATCTTTGCCTGTTTGTTCCCCCTCTATCCCCGTCTTTTTTGTGCCCCCTTAGCCTCTTTATGCCTCCTCTGGGTCTCTCTCTTGCCCCCTTTGTGTCTCTGTGCCCGCTCTGTTTCTCTCTGGGTCTCTCTCTGTGCCCCCTCTGTGTCTCTCTTTGTGTCTCTCTGTCCTTCAAGATGCATCAGTTCTGGACATAGCTTCCAGAGATGCCCGTCTATCCACTTCACCTCCTGCAGGCTCTAATGCATGGAATACTTCTTGTATGTCATGTGACATACAGGAACCCAGAGTTTTGCCAAGCACAAGAGCGGGCAGACAGTGATGGAGGATGGACAGCATTTCGACTTGTGCGGAAGGTATGTCCAACGCTGCAGGCCGCACACGCCGGGACTTTGGGGAAGGTTGAAGCCGCTTCTTCAAACTACCAACCCCCCCCCCCCCCAATGTAGAATTGACGTGATTGCGATAATTGCCCGTTTGACGATTCCGAAATTGTTATCTTGGTGATTACAATTTAGGTTTAAATTCGATTTTTCGATTTATCTTTCAGGCCTACCGGGTGAGTATCGATTCTTTTTATTTTTTCATCTTTTATTCTCTTTACGGAGTCCTTTAATAGTAAACAGTTGCAAATGAAAGGCAACGGGTAACCTAAACAGAAAAACAGAAATTCAATTCTACTTTTGTTGACAAAATAAATAAATAAATGATGATGTTTTCAGTATGGCTCTATATATTGCTCGGATTACTGGAATTTTTTTTCAACCTAGTTATTTTCCTTTCATGCACACATAACATAAGCAATCTACACTACTATTAGCAGAAATTGATCAAAGTTTAATGCCAGATGTGACAATGAGCAAGACATTTTTTCAGCCAGCACAACCACCTAAGCTCTGCACACCACCTGACAGGTCCAGAGATGTCCCCTTGACGACGAGCGTGGGACGATTCCTTTTCCTGCTTGTGACATTACACGACGGGCACGATTGGGAAGTCAAGTGTCCGCGGTACTTTGCACGGAGTCATAGGTGATCCAATCTGCCCTGACGGTCGTCATCAGCGCGCGTCGCTAAACGTCATCTCACTCACGCGATCACGTGCCTGTACCCACATTGCGAGATCGTAAAAAATGACCACTAGTCACTCAAAAGAATCGCCGGACTTCGGAAAATTGTCGGCTAAATTGAGTGGTGGGTACAGGTCTTTACTCCAGCAGCAAGGTGGGGACTTCAAGACAGTCCCTCAGCACCTTTATTTACAGATAACCTAGATAATCCACGGTGACCCAGCACGACTAAAATGTTATTAGCAGCTTAAAAAAAGACCAAAAAATACTCTTACTGGAAAAAACACCCCTAAAGATTCTTTATATAACATTTTCCTTTATAAAACAGAACATACAGTATTCACAATTATTTCTCAAGAAATATGCAACTTTAACGTCGCATAAAAACGCAGCATCCTACTGCAAAAGAAGCCTCAAATTTATTGAACATGGAATTTACTTGTAAAGAAAAAATATAAACTGTTCTCCATATTTTAAAATCAATTCATAATAAAAATAAAAATATAGGTAAGAAGGTTTTCTCTCCCCCCCCCCCCCCCCCCCCAAATGGTTTATCTCAAAAAATGGTTGGGATTGTGGAAATCTAAGAATGTGTTTGTCAGTTCAGAAGAGCAAACGATTTAGAGCACTAAGCAAAGTGAAGGCATGAGGAAACATTACATTATCAGTTTGCCATTAGTCGCTGACCTCACTTTACCCAGACAAGTCTTGCAATGTTCTTTTTACTTGAGACCACTCAAGCATCCAAAATACACAGGGAGTTAAACTGACAGTACCCAACAAATGCTAAGTAAAAGCCAATTAAAGGTCAAAGGGTTAAACGGTCTAGTGGAAAGGGGAACATCTCTGACCTAACTAAATAAATGGAAGAAACCCAATCTGGTTTTATCAGCTCACTCTCACAATTTGTTCATTAAGGAACCCTGGACAGTTCAGACCAAATCTATTATTCTCATAGGTTTAGTTAAAGATGCTCCATGGACCAAAGAAGAGCAGTGGGAAACTATCTGTTCAAGGAGAAGGATGTATCAGAGGTCAAAGAACTAGTCACATCCTAAATTACAGATACACTTTCCCATGTCTAATATGTACAGAATGCTCTAAGGTTTAGCTCTCCAACGAGCACCAATACCGATTCAATACTTTCTTCCCAGTTTCTAAAGTATGGTATAGAGACTATGTACAATGAGCCTAACGTAAATCGAGCACAGCTCTACAGTTTGGGCTCTGTCACGAATGACAGGTTGTCTTCTTTTATAATAAAATCTTTGAGATTTTCCTTCTCATTTAAATTTAGGTCTCACAAGTACAGTACAGCAGTGTTCTCCCCAGGCTCTTTTAGCCAGGTGCTCCCCCCCGGCTAGTCTTAGTGAGCACCCGGCTGTCATTGGCTCGCTTCCTCCTATGCTGTAAGCAGAGTTGCTCACCGAAGCACCGGTCCTGCATTCTCCTCTCGCCCCATCCGGCTACTTTTTTTTTGCCACCCGGATGGAAAAAAATTCTGTGGAGAACACTGTACAGTTTATCTGAATTAATGAAAATGTTACGGTTTGATCAAAAACTATAAAAAAAAATGTAAAAAGGTACTACTTCATTTTTAGCTTTTAATTCATAAATACAATTTTGGACTTAGTTCAAATTACTTTTAAGCATAAACAGTCCTAAATTATTATATAAGTCAACAAGTGTCACCAAGTCCCATATGACTGTTTCCTATAAAACAATGAGTCTCATTTTTATCATAATTGTATTTATACAGTGACATGGCCCTGTACTCAATGCAATACAGACAATAACAGGGACTTACATCAAGTACCGTCCTAAGTGGAACATCCAGAAGCACAAGAAACACATACATAGTTCATGCATGGTATAACATCAAGAAGTAAAGATATAAGATCACATGCAAAATCTCTTGAATGTGCCCTTGTGAGCTTACAATCTATAAGAGAGCTGAGTGAAGAAACTTACTAAGGCAGGGGTGTCAAATTCAAATACTAAGTAGACTGAAACTGAACACTGCTATCAAGTCACGGGCCAACCTCAATGTCTAGTGGCCACCTCCCTCCTTTATAAAGTTCCCTGGTGTCTAATGCCCCCCCTCCCTTCCCCATACAGTTAACTGGTTTTTGGTGGTCCCCCTCCCTCCCCTATACAGTTGCCTGGTTTCTATTGAACCGCCTCCCCTTTGCAGTTACCTGGTGTCTAGTTTTTTCTAGTGCTTATACAGTGTAGGTGTGTTCATACAAGGAGGGGAGCTAGACTGCGAACAAGAAGAGGGTATCAGCTGGCAGCGGTTGGTGTTAAAGCGGATCAAAGAAGGCTCGTACAGTCTAGCCATACGGGTGAAACTCGAAAAATTAGAATAACGTGCAAAAGTCCATTTATTTCAGTAATCCAACTTATAGGGGAAAAACTAATATATGAAAGAGGCTCATAACATGCAAAGCAAGATATTTCAAGCCTTTAATTGTTATAATTTTGATGATTATGGCTTACAGCTTAGGAGAACCCCAAAATCAAAATCTCAGACCATTAGAATATTGTTAAAATGTTCAATATTCTAGGCTCAAAGTGTCACTCTAATCGGATAATTAATACTTAAAACCTGCAAAAGGTTTCTATTTCATATATTAGTTTTACCTGTTAAGCAGGGTTGCAAACTCATCCCTTTAAATACTGACACATCTAAGTAATACAGGTTCTGGGGCTTCTCACAGATAATCAGTGCCTAAATTGCACCTAACTAGCCACAAGACATGTATAATTCATAAGCGTCCGTATTTAAAGGGATGAGTTGGCAACACTGCTGCTAAGTTGAGTTACTGAAATAAATGGACTTTTGCACAATATTCTAATTTTTCGAGTTTCATCTGTTTTAGCTGCATGCTTGTATCAGGTGTGAGAGTCAGACATTTTTGCAGCCAAAAGGATCAGCACGACTTCCAAGCAATTGTTAATGTTTATAATATGGCAGCCTTCACATTCTTACCAGTGTCTCTTTAAATATTGAGATCAAATGTTTATAGGCAAACAGGCTTCAGTAGGCATTTATTGTGATATGGAACCGTTCTTAATGTAACGCTGAGAGGAATATAATACAGCCTGCTGCTCCGTTGCCTCAAACAAAACTAACTCCATGCATGCTCATCATGCTCAGATGTGCAATTCAGAAACCGCAGGTGACAAAAACATCTGCTGTACAATCAGGAAACTGGTATTGTCTAAAAGGATATAAATATGGCAGCCTACACATTGCTCATACATACCTGCACAAAAAACACAAGTGCAATGTAAGGCCTAATTCACATTAGAAATAACACAAGCGCTGATCGCTTTTGTGAGCGATTTTGGAAGCCATTTCCCCAGCGATTTTAGAGCAAGTAGTGATTTTACGAAGAGCTTTTGTAAGCATTTTTAACGATTTGATTTTTTTTCTGCTGACAATCAGGAAGTGAACTCTTTGACCTGGAGCTGAATATGTTTAATATTATTATTATTATTGATTTATAAAACGCCAACATATTCCGTGGCGCTGTACTATGTAAGAATCAAACATGGGGTACATAATACAGACAATGGTGTACACCAATATACTAGACACATAATTAGTGACAAAACACAAAAATGATAAAAAATACAGAATTGGTAATGACAGTGATAAAAAGTAACATGAAAAATAAAATGTATAATGATTTGCAAGACACAAAAGGGGGAGAACGCCCTGCCCTTGCGAGCTTACAATCTAAAGGGAATGGGAGGAAACAAGAGGAGGGTAGTATGCAATAAACATATAGAGGCAGTGTGTTTTAGGATATCTAGTAGGAGTGCAATTTGGTCTTAGGACAAAGGGAAGTGTATGCTTGTTGGAACAAATAAGTTTTTAGTTTCTTTTGAAAAGCGCTCAGAAAATCACTGCTCCAAGCGCTTTTTCCAAGTGCTTAGCGGTTTGCCTATACCCTGCATTTAATCGCAAAGGCTCAGGAAATGGTGCTTCATCTGCTCATGTGAGAACACATTGAGAAACATTGCTTAAGCGCTTTTAAAAAAAAATCACCAGCGATTTTAAAAAATGAAAAGCACTCAGTGTCAACAAACCCTTAATCCAGAACAGCCAATCAGGTTCTAGCTTTTGAATCATATATTCTTGTTTGCTTTCTGTCAGCAGCCACTCTTTTCATCCGATTTTGTTTAAGCAGTCTAGATTAATTCCACTTTAAGTCAAAGTGAATTTAACTTTGAACCTCCTCTCTGCTCTAAAAAATACGCCACAACACGATAACCTTCAGGCAGAAAAAAAAATCTCCATTACAATTTATGTAATTCCTAAAAAAAAAAAAAAAGATCCCTTAAGTTTCACTTGTTTTCATTTTTTCAGAAGTCGCTGAAAGGGTTAAGCCTCAGTGTTTACTATATGGAGAGCTGCCTAGGCAGAGATCCTGAAGTCTATTCACAGCTGCTGATAAGACAGGTTTACCTGGCTAAACAACACAGAGAAGTGAATTTATTAACCATTTGTCTGTGGTATAAAGACTTTTCATTGTGTGCTGTGCGAGAGTTTGTGTCCGCTTTAAAATATAGACATAAGGTCCACAATTGTAGTTACATAGAAAGACAGAAGCATTTATTAACCCTTCGTAATCAAGAAACAGCAAAGCTCTGCAAAAAGTACAAACATGACAACTTCAAGCAGACAGTACAAACACAACTTCTAGCATTGCAGATGCCTTAGGAGAGACTTCTCATTAGAACAGGCATTCGGTTAGCACTTTGTGCTGTCTGGCCAAGTTGGTCAGTAGCGGATTAGCGAAAGCAACAGAGTACACGTTGTTATCAAAGGCGCCGTGATCCCACTCAGCCTCGAAGAACAATGTGATATAGAAGAGGATCTAGGCACAATCAAAACAAATATACCAGACACAAAATAAACATTATTAAAATCCTGTTCTATCCGCAAGGCATGTACCGGTTAATCTTAATAAAAACACGAGCTAAATGCGAGAAACAACACACACACATCCACACGTTCGGGTAAAAAAGGCCCATACTGATAGAGTATCAGCGGCTTATGTAAGCCTCTCCATATATCATTAGATGTGATTCTTGGCTCCACGCTCCCCTTCAGATGGTATTAATCACTCGCACACCTTTATCCATCGCTGAAGGAAAACATTCAGGCCCGCTTTAGTAAACTCTTCTACCCTCAAACTGCGGTCTTGCAAAAATTTATAAACACCGCTGATTTGATCTAATAAATGCAGTTATGGTTATTTACATATTGCAATAAAAATCTAAGGCATGAGAAATGAAGTAAAACAAAGAATTTATAAAGGTTTATACTTGCTATATAAACAGCAAGTGTGTTGAAATAATGGAATGCTGGAGCAAAACACATCGCGCGGCACCGCTGAACACTACTGATGGGAACGGTTATAGGAAATCTTTAGTCGTTTTAAAGTTTTCTTTAGATACACACATGCATGTAATCAGTAAAGTATAAATAACATTTGTGGTAAAAAACTTATTTAGGGGTTTGGAAATCCCCTGTACACATGGGAAGCCATATAGGCTCATTAAGGATTCAAGCTCCTACATACAAAAAAATTCATACCGCCTACACACTCCAAATGTTGAGGGTAGGGAGATAGGGTATATTGAAGCTATCTTGTAAACCTTGGGGGCTGCAACTTGGCACAGATGTCGTTAGGGGGGTCCCCTCCCCCTACCCACAGATTTTGGAGTGTGTAGGAGGTGTGAGTGCTGAGATATCAGGCCTTTAATTTCTATTATGCAAATCAGAAAGTAACTGGATGTGATGTCATTACCCACAAGGCTGTGCATCCAAGGCCAAATTGTAATTAGGCCTTCACAGAGTGGGAGGGGCTTCACCTTTTCAGCTGGATTTCCACGGCCTCCGAGAACTGAGGTTTCTCTGAAAATCCTGCAATCAGCGTCACACTGTTGGTGAGTTTTTTTTTCCACCATACAGTTCCTGTTTAACCACGTAAAGTGAACCTCCGGACTAAAAATCTACTCAGCAGCACTGAAAAGGCTTGGTGTTTCTTTAACAGTTTCACAGCATCAGAACTTTGTTTTTCTGCATTTTTATCTAAGCTCCACCCATCAAAGAAAAAAAGCCCAGGCTTTTTTTCCCCTGATGCTGTGCAGAGCATGATGGGATTTCCTATGTTGTTATTCACGTTGCCTAGCAACTGGGAGAGGTAAACAGGACACGGGACAGTTGGAACTGTGTCTCATGCTCCCTGTCACCTCCTTTCAACCAAAAATATGGCTGCCATCATGAAATCAAACATTTGCCTGTTCTTTTAGAAAAGTGTGGGTAAGAGATTACCTATTTTAATTAACATAACTAAGGTGATTTAATAACAGTATGTTTGTTTAGGCTGGAGTTCCTCTTTAAGGACCACAGGCTTACACCCCCTAGTGACCTGACCAGGCTATTTTTTTACAAATTCGTGCTCTGCAGCTTTCAGGCCTGGTGCACACCAGAGGAGTTTTTCTGAGCGTTTGGAGTTTTTGAAACCTCCTGCTAATGTTATCCTCTGTGTCTATGCTCACTGGAGCGATGAGGTTTTGTAAAAAAAAAAAAAAAAAAAAGCCATAGCATTACATTGGGAAGAGCTTTTGAAACCTCTAGCGTTTGAGCTTTTCTGGTGTGTCTCGGCCCTTATGGCTGGTGTAGAGAAAATTATATATTACTATTTTTTGTTATTTATATATCCCCCCTCATCCCCTCCGCCAGCCAATCTTAGCGATAAGCTCTCATAGGCATGAGCCTATGAGAGCCAATCACTCTCTGAGCCTCTCCAGAGGACAACCGAGTGACAAGACTCTCCACAGTACAGTGCTGCCGTAGATCGCAGCGGTGAACAATGTAAATAGATGGTGGTGTCACCATCTAACAGTCTAATAGCGGTGAATGCCACTGTTGGACTGAAGACGGAGCTTAGCTCCGTCATTCAAGCGGCCCACGTGATTCCCTGCAAAGCCCCACCCCAGGACTTGACGCAAATTGGCATTAGGCGGTCCTGGGGTTGCAACCTCTCTGACGCTAATCGGTGCTGGGCAGTCGGGAAGGGGTTAAATGTTTGTTTTTGGTTAGGTGCCATCTTTAAACCACACTTGCTTAGCCAACCATTCTGGCCCAATCCGTATTAAAGAGAAACTTTGATCAAGAATTGAACTTTATCCCAATCAGTAGCTGATACCCCCTTTTACATGAGAAAGCTATTCCTTTTCACAAACAGACCATCAGGGGGCGCTGTATGGCTGATATTGTGGTAAAACTACTCCCACAAATATATTCTGAGTACGTACTTTTGGCAGTTTCCTGTCTGTGAACCCTGTTGCATTGTGGGAAATAGCTGTTTACAGCTGTTTCCAACTGCCAAAACAGCAAGCAGCAGCTACATCACTTGCCAGAAGTAAAAATGTCCCCATGTGATAAATGTCAAAATATAAATCAGGGATTTAAAATAATTTTACAATGGGCAAACACTGACTAAATCCTTTATACATAATTATTGTAAAAATTAAGCACTTTTTATTACATTATTTTCACTGGAGTTCCTCTTTAACAATGGATGTTGCTTACAGGAACGGTTCTAGGATGTGCATGTGGTAGCTTGCAGCTTATTTAGTTCACAAGTGCTTTGACAGATACCTTCAGCCACTAGAGGGTGTAATCTGCCAGCTGCAAGCCGCTTTGTGCAATGTGCATCATTATAAATTAAAAAAAAAAATTGTACAAAATCACCATCATATTCTGTCTGCACACTCACAGAGTCAGGTGTCATTACCGTATGTAATTTGGTCTAAGAGCAATAGCCGAAACCAGCACACAAATTAAATGCATGCAAACAATGACAATGGATGGTTAGTTAGGCTAGGTACAGTGGGGTAACAGGGTACAGGGTACTTTTGTAAAGCACTTTTCGCCAGTAGGACTCTACATAAAGTACGTTACATAAACATACAAGTCAGACTAAACAGAAGAGCTTTCAGTCCAGATTTATACACCTCCAAGGATGGAGCTGTCTTGACAGAGTTTGGAAAGGTGTTCGAATGTGTAGAAGTAGCATGACAGAAGCCTCTGGTTCCCACAATTTTGAGGATAGCTTTAATAATTTAGGGTTATGTGTCAGAACCAACTGTACACAGAGATGGTGAGGAGCATAAAATTAATTAGGAAAAGATTTATTAAGAATTTAACACTAAGGGCTCAGACACACTATGGCCTCTTGCACACTGCAAGCAATTCCGATTCAGATTCCGCTTTTTAATCAGTTTTTACATCCGATTCCGATTTGCAGGTTGCTCCCTGCACACTGCAAATCGGAATCTGAATCGGATGTAAAAACCAATGAAAAATCGGAATCGCTTGCAGTGTACAAGAGGCCTATGAGTGCTTTTCTGAGCGCTTTTTGGCCTCCAGCGCTTTGAGGGCTTTTTAAAAACCGCTCCCATTGACTTGCATTTAAATCGCGGTAGAATTGCATGATTTTATTGCAATCATGATTTTTCCGCAATTTTAATATAAGTCAATGGGAGTGTTTTTTAAAAAGCTTTCAGAAAGCTCTGGAGGCCATTGTTTTGCAATGGCAAATCGAATTGAATCAAATCCCGATCGGACATGTCGGAATAAATCAAATCGTAATCGAATCGCACAAAGAATCGTATCGTGTAGATTGGGCTTAAGAAAGGGAGGTTAAGATTGGGAAGTAGGAACAGTGGAAGATTAGATAAGGGTTAGGAAGAAGAAGGCTATTATTTAGCCACTGCCCATTGATAGGAAGATACCCCTCAGTACAGTATACCGAAGAAAATACTGTCGCAAAGCCTGTAGCAGAGTATTGGAACAGAACTTTAACAATACTCTTTAACAATAGGCATAAATCAGTTTCATTATATGTTACCAGCTCAGCCCCACTCTGTATGTGAGTAAGTCCTAACAGTGGTTGCACCATGGAATACCTAAAAATAAAGTAGTAGTAGTAGTAGTAGTAGTAGAAGTAGTAGTAGTAGAAGTAGTAGTAGTAGAAGTAGTAGTAGTAGTAGAAGTAGTAGTAGTAGTAGTAAAATAATGGTAAAAATGATGTCCAGGTAATTTAAAACTCAACATAGAAAGCGTATTTCTAATGAAGGAAAATTATCAGTATTCTTCATGTGGAGTTACACAGTAATTTTTACACCTTTACAGTAAAATTGGCCAGAGCTGCCCAGGTGGTTTTGTTCTTGCTTTATAGGAACAACGTGAAAAAAAAAATGTGTCAGATATATTTACATAATTCAGAGTACACAGAATTATTTACATCAGTCTTTGTCCCAAAGGACGTTACACTTAATAGACACAAAGTGAGATCAAATTGGTCTGGTGCCAGTTCCCCTCTACCAATTTGAGTTTTCACGTTCTGTAAGAAAATTAGCAGACCCCACATGTGTAAACCCCATAAAATATGTGGAAAACATAGAAACTTAAATTATATTCTGTCTGTTCTTTGTGGGAATGAAGCCCACATTACTGAAGCAACAATCACACATTTATATAAAAACTCAAGGGGCACTATGGCGAAAAGCTGTAAAATTTATAATACATATGTATAGATATATAAGATGCACTATTTGTACCAGAGCAAACCTGTAAAATGTTTACTTCCTATGCAGCTGTCACTTACAGTGGTGACTATAAATATGACAGCTCGAAACCTCCTACCAACAAATGTTGGTAGATGTATAAAATCTGCATTTGATACACAAGGTTGTGAGTTCAAACTCAATTTCTAATTTAGCTGCTTGCTTATTTACAAACTTTGGTTTTCAACAGTAAATATACAGCATACTTTCAGAGCCCTATGTGCAGAGAGGAATTCATTAAACCACTTTGGTTAAGGCTGTTGCCTTTGACTCAGGGTTTGAATACTGGCTCAAGCCAGTATGTAAAACTGGTAAGGAGTCTTTGGGCAAGGATCTCTAATTGATCTCTAAATTATCACTGTTAGACAGCCAAGAGAAAAAGGGGAATAAAATGTTTTGTCTTGACTTGCCTAAAGACATACAGAAAAAAAACTACTTAAAAAATAAATCTCACCATACACTTATAGATTTTCACACAATGTTCCAAAACAATAATTCCTTTCTTAAAATAATCGATTTAGAATGAATCGATTCCTACACACACTGCTCATCAATTTCCAATAGATACAAGCAAAGAATCAATTGTAAATCAATCGAACCTCAGCACTGCACAATGAAGTGCAAAGCTATGGGACATCTACCAATGCTCTCGGCCCACTCAATAGACCTACATTTTCCGTCCTGTTTGATAAATACTTTCAATTAGTTTTTAGTGAAAACTAATCAAAATTCAATTGATCTGACATGTTGGGGAATTGATTCCCAGCATTTAAATCAAATCTTTTTCTAAATAAACAAATTTCCAGATATTACCTTACATGCAATCCCTGCTCTACTAAAAGTAACATATCAGGCAACTTGGTGGCCAAACGACCATCTGATTCAATCATTATAATGGAACTGGATGAAAATCGTTGCCGCCAAGAGCGTGCACTGGGGTATGCACCGGCAACTACGTGGGGCCCGTGGTATGTGGACGGAGGACGGAGCCAGCGTTTGACACAGGCAGGTAAGTATTCATGCATGGGGCACATGTTATACTAGGCAAGGCAAGGTGGCGTCACTAGGCAGATTCCCGAAAGTTTTCATCCTGAACTTCATCAGGAATCAACCTGCAGTTTATGGCATCCAACAGATCTCTCTCTGATCAGATTCGATCAGAGAGAGACCATGGTCGATCTGCTCATACATCGTCTGATGTATGGGTACCTTAACACTGTTCTCCTGTCTTCCGCTCTGGTCACCTCTGCTCACCCCTGTCTACAAGACTTCTCCAGATCCTCTCCTCTACTTTGGAACACCCTCCCTCAACACATCTGCCACTCACCCACACTTGCCCTTTATAGACACAACCTTAAAAATCACCGCTTCAGGCAAGTATACTCTCTCTTAGGACACTCTGGCCACTGACCACCATTTTATCATCTCTTACGCAGCTTCCCTTCACCTATTGTCCTATTTATTTATTTTATTTATATAGCGCCAACATATTACGCAGCGCTGGACATTAGTTTAGGTTACAGACAATATTTAGGGGTGACATATACAGCAATATGACAATACAGGAATACAAGAAAAACCAGATCACGCAGCACAGTATGAGTACCAGGCAATGCTTAGTCAGTCACTGGATGGAGAGCATGGAGATTAGGCAAGTTAGGTTCACTCAAATGCAAAACACTGTAGGACTGTTACGCTAGGTACACACAACGCGTTTTGTCGGTCGATTTTCCATTCAAACGATTTTCGATTCATTTTTCTACTCGTTTTTTCTTTTCTTTTCTTATCAATTTTCATTCACTTCTATGAGAAATCGATCGGTAAAACGATCGTAAGTAATATCGGACATGACATAGAAATTATCTATTGAACGCAAAAACGTATCAGGCACCTAGCATAAGACTGATTGGCCAGGGCTCTCTTTCCCCTTTTTCTCTTAATGCTGTTTAATGTGCTTGCACAACTTCCACAATTATGTAAAAATCTGTAAATGATTTGTTCACTGCATCAGCTGTAATCCCCCTTTCTCTTGAACTGTTTACTGTATTGTTTACATTGTATTGTTAAAACTTATATTCTTTTGTACCGTGCCACGGAAGATGCTGTTGCTTTACAAATCAATAATAAGATCCCCAGGGTTACATTACAGATCAATGAGTCAGCGCGCTTCTATTTACCAGCAAAAACT
The DNA here is from genome assembly GCF_040937935.1 of Hyperolius riggenbachi. NCBI lineage: Eukaryota > Metazoa > Chordata > Amphibia > Anura > Hyperoliidae > Hyperolius > Hyperolius riggenbachi. Next base: position 388,239,953 of record NC_090650.1, on the reverse strand, counting down.
GCAAAAAAAAAAAAAAAAATTAAGTTCTGTACAGAAACATTTGTGCGTAATCTTAGCATTAGTGCTGTGCTATTAATTTTTCAAACCCTGAGCTTGTCTCATAAGCCCAGAGGTAAAACATGTTCATTAAAGCAACATGAAAAAAAGTTCCAAGCCAACTGCCAAAACCAGCATAATTATAAAAATATTTAACGCTGGGACCAACTGAAATCACACACTGAATATAGATCAAGGTGATGTCATTAAAAATGGCCTGGCCAAAACGCACTAAAAACTACTGCACTCCCATAAATCTGGCTTACACCAGATGACAATAAACATGCAAAATGAAAAAAAGGAAAAATGCATGCCAATTATAGTTTAGGCATTACATAAAATATAGGTATCATGTACGCCTGTAGAAGGCCCCACAAATGGATGCCAGCTCAAAGAGCCAAACCTTTGAAAAAGCCCTGGGCCTAATCTTTTCAGCTTCTCCAGAGAACCATCTAGCTTGATCCGGGCCCCACCACACTTGTTACATTCTGAACAAGCAATCAGGAAGCCTTAATCAGGCAGGCAAAACTGCTAATTATAGAGTGAAATTGCTTGGATGGATAGTTTTGCCAAGCTAATGGCCTTCCAATGTAAGGTAAAACCTCGAGCGGAGAAATAAAAATAAATTTGCAGCTCGTTCTGACACTATGGTATAGAGACAATGTAGGAGCGAAGCCAGCAGTTTGTGGTATCATTTTGAGTAGCTGTATATTTAAACAATCTCACCAGGAAACTGAACATTAAGGCAGATTCCAGAGCACAGTATGATTTTCAAGTATGATTTAACCACTATGCAAATTTATCAACACATTCTATCTGCAGGATTTTGTTCCAAATTAGAACTTGGAAGCTGGTTTTAGTAAATTAAGCCGGCAGAAGAAAAAAAAAAAGAAAAGAGTTGAAAAAAAAAAATTAAACCAAAAAGTATTTTCAGAACAAGTGCAAAGCGTGCCGAGAACATTTGTCTAAAGGGCAATTTTTTCATTTTCGTGGCCACGCCTAAATATTTTTTCCTAGACGTGATCATAAATTCCACCTATTTAAAGGCTTATTCACAATGACGTTCTCATTTACCCTGGTGAGCTTGTCACCAACAGTCACTTGCCACCTAAGTACAGTTCAGAATAAAGGAAGTTTCCCAATAGTACACACTGATTTGTCTTTGTCTTTGTTCAGCAACTAAGTAGTCAAAGACCACACAGCATCTAAGCAGTAGCCACATCACTTAGAAATATAATACACTTTCATGAGGACTCTCCAAAACAATTTTTAAAAAGAGCATTTCCACTTACACCATTTTGGAAGTCTTGAAAGCACATTTTACGGTTTTAAAGTACTGCTGTTGCAAAAATCTTAAAATTTAAAATACATGCATACATACATACATGTATATGCATATCAGAATCCGTTTATTTTCGCCAAGTAAGTTTGCACCTACAAGGAATTTGTCTTGGCAGTTGCTTAACAAACGCAAACAAAAACAATACAAGGACAGACAGTGTGTATATTACAAGTCAAGGACATTATAAGTATAGTGGCAGTAAGCAATGTGAGAATTGTTCATTTACAGTTCTGTGCCGATTACTTTTAAGTCCTAGCAGCTCTAACGTGGTTCAGCATTAAGTATGGCTACCGCTTGAGGAAAAAAAGCTGTTCCTGTGTCTAGAGGTTTTGGTAGCAATTGACCGGAATCTTACTCCTGAAGGCATGCGCTGGATACAACTTATAAGTGCATTTCTCCCAGAGTAAAATGAGCTATACATTTCTTTTCTCCTATGTTGCTGTCACTTACAGTAAGTAGTAGAAATCTGACAGAACTGTAAGGTTTTAGACTAGCCCTTCTCCGCATGGGGATTCTCAGGATTTCTTTATTTTCAAAAGCACTTAGTGGATGGCCAAAAAAGTGTGCAGTGAGCAGGTAGGCTGGCCAGCGTCTTTGTATAAATCTTTTTCAGGCAGTGTCTTTATAAAAAGAATAAAGGCCATGCTGAGAATCCCCTATGGAGAGATGGACACCTGTCGGCACCTGTCAGCAACATAGGAGAAAAGTCATTTATGGCTCATTTCACTCTGGAAGAAACTTACTTCTTATTCATATGTTTTTACATATATTTTACATTTTAAGATTTTCGCAACAGTGGCAGTGTTCTCCCCAGGCTCATTCAGCCGGGTGCTCCACCCGGCTAGATTTGGTGACCACCCGGCTGTCATCGGCTCACCTCTTCACATCCTCCTATGCTGTAAGCAGAGTTGCCCTGCATTTTCACCTCGCCCCACCCGGCTACTTTTTCATGCCACCAGGCTGGAAAAAAATTCTGGGGAGAACACTGCAGTGGTCTTTTAAAGTCCAAGCAGAAGTAGACGCCTTGACAGTACTATAGTATTACATTAGATGGGGCTTCCTGTCCCTTTCTGTTGAAATAAGTTATGCATGGTAGCAACTATACAATCACTGTACACTCACTATGACCCGATACTGTAAAGGAAAATAAGCAGGCAGAACAGTTAGTACACAGCAAAACTGGAAAGTTCCATTTCTGTATCACTAAGGTGATTAATAGGCTAACTAGCCGGGCTAGCAACATGTTCTGTAACTATGGAGGGGCACTACGGAGCAGGAGTTAGAATAGTCAGGCAGCGTTCAGCTGAAATGATCCTGCATGTCTGATCTCTTGCTGACGCATCCAGTAGGGTCGGGAGCCCCTGTATACACACAAGAAGATTCTTGGGGGGGGGTGTGCTCCTTATTGGCCAAGTTGATTCGGATGTATAAGAAGCTTTACAGAAGGCAATAAATATCTGACAGCTTTTACAGGCTTAAGGGCTCATTTCCACTATAGCGAATCCGCATGCGTTGTCCGCATGCGGATTCGCACAGCCAATACAAGTGCATGGGCCTGTTTCCACTTGTGCGTTGTACGGAGCGTTTTTGTGTGCGGGGAAAATCTGCATGGCAGAGCCGTCAGAATTCGCTCCCCGCACACCGCAAAGCGAATCGCATACAATGTATCTAATAGGGAAATCGCATGCGATTTTGGCATGCGTTTTTCCCCGCGATTTCGCATGCGATTTCACATAGGAGGTGATGTTAATTTACACAGGCAGTGACATGGTTAAAATCGCCCACCTACTACCCCATGCGAAATCGCATGCGAAATCGCGTGAAAAAACGCATGCAAAATCGCACCCGCATGCGATTTCGTCTGCGGTGATTTCCCGGCGATTCCGCACCGCACAAGTGGAAATGCAGCCTTAGACTAGTCCATCTCCTCATGGAGGGATTCTAAGTGTTTCATTCACTTTTTCCCCCCAATGTACTGTACGTGTGGCCTGTGCAGTTAAATTTTACCTGCCGCCATACGCCATTGATCCAAACTCCTTCCAAATTTGCGGGCGATTTGTGTTATAGCATGTGGAGCATGTGTGTGACATCACAAACGCACGCCCACGTGCTATAACGTAATGCGCCGACAACCTAAGTAATGAGTGCAGTGACAGCAGAGGGCGGCAGAGAGGTAAAGTATAACTGCACAGAGGACATATAACACTATGGGGGACAGCAGCCAGGGGTTTCAGTTGCATTCATCATTCAAGACTATAGCACACAGTTACTGCCACGCACTCGATCGAGCATGCCGGCCCAATATCTTACAGCATGTCTAATCGATAAATGTGACCAATTTCAGCCTGAAATTGATCGCATCATCGATCAGGCATTCTTTTAGCAGTAGAGATTTTCATCAGATTCAATAATTATTGAATTGGATGGTCAATTGGCTGGCTAACTGGTAGATGCACGGGCACCTTAACGCAGATGAACAATTGAGGAGATATCAATTATTTGCCTCTCGGAGCATAGCGTATGCCCATCTTTAGATCGCTTCAAAGCCATGACTAGAAGGGAGTTAATAGTACTCAGGATGTTTGGGTTTGGATTTTGTCTTTTCCAAATAGTCTAAAAGTATATGCAGTATGTTAAGCACCAGTGTCTCCAGAGATTGTCTGGCATGAAAAGGTCAAATATTTCCCTACATAGATATCCTACATTTAAAAACATTACAGCAAAACTTGAACTTAAGCATGCAAAATTTTAGCAGAGAGACCGAAACGAAGACCTCAACACCCCTAAACTATGTGCCACAAAAAAAAAAAAAAATATGGAGAGACGGATGGACAATGCCCCATACACTTGTAAATGAGAGAAAATTCAGAGGAATAGACAGCGAATCTCAAATGGTGAAAATTTAGATACAGAGCTACACATGTTATGAGAAAAAGTAAAAACAAACCTAAAATTTAACCTACAGTAGAAGTTATCAAAATATTACAAAAGGGACCAATTTACTATTTCTCCAAAACACAGGTGAAATATGGATGTAGAAAGAAAAAAAAAAAGAAAAGAAAAAAAAAAAAAAAAAAAAAAAAAGGGCTCTTTTAGCCGAGTGCTTCAGCCGGCTAGTTCTGATGAGCACCCGTCCTGTGGTGTTGCTAAGGAGCTATGGGCCCCCAGTGCAAGTTATACATGGGGCACCCCAGTCTATACATAACAATTGATATAGCGCACCAAAACCTGCCAAGGATTTTCACAGTGTCAGAGGTCAGTGTCAGTGTCAGTGTCAAGAAGGGGATGGGGAACAGTTTGTTAATGATTACTACTATTTAAAACATCTATAGAAGTGAATATTACCAGCACATGGCCAATTTAGAGGTAATATTGAGCTCGGAGGGCCCCCTCTGACCCAAAGGCCACGATGCGGTTGCTACCTCTGCAACCCTTATTGCTACGCCACTGCACCCGGCTGTCATCGGCTCACCTCCTCCAATGCTATAAGCAGAGTTGCGCACAGAAACACCGGCCCTGCATTCTTTCATATTGCCCCACCTGGCTACTTTTTCATGCTACTCGGCTACTTTTTTCATGCTACCCAGCTGGGGGAAAAAAAAATTCTGGGAAGAACACTGTTGCTTGCTGGTGGCTTAAAGGAAACTTTATATAAAAATATCACCTAGGAGAAAACATGGATCGGGCCCCATATCTTTTTGCCACCGTAACAAGTCACAATTTCCCCATTTCAAATTCAGTTATTGCAGCACATTATTTGAAAACTTTAATTAAAAACGTTTATTGTCTGTGTGAGTTTCACCCAGGCACTCTGCATTCCTCCTACAGGGCTGTGGAGTCAGAGTTGGAGTCGAGGAGTTGGAGCAGTTTTGGGTACCTGGAGTTGGAGGTTTCATAAACTGAGGAGTCGGAGTCGGATGATTTTTGTACCAAAACCTTAATTCTGGTAAGTATTAGACTAAGGAGTCGGAGCCATTTTGGGTACCTGGAGTCAGTTGTTTCAAAAACTGAGGAGTCGGATGATTTTTCTACTAACACTACAGCCCTGCATCCTAAGAACAATCAGTTAATTGGCTTCCCCCTAAAGCTGTCCCTAGACTACAATAGGCATATAGATTGTGATTCTCTCTGAGGGACAGTCAGTCACAAGACTTCATTATGTGTAAAGTGCTGTGGAAGATGTCAGCGCTATATAATACAAATACTACATTTATGGATCAGTTCTGGGTTTCAGCAACCTGTCATACCAAGGAGGGGAATGGGCAATGTTGTTAAAAAAATGCATACTTGCCAAATTGATTTTTCATCTAGGCTCCTCTTTACAATTCTTTACTGTTGCTGACATGGAAGCTGTCGATGCAGCAAGTCTGCCTTCTGTTCATTGAAGGTGCATGGCACCTGATCATTTGATAGTTTCCCCTTCCTCTCAAGAATGCAGAAAGGTGGGTGGAAGTGGTAGAAAAACATGGCACTTCTGACTGTTACAGAACATAAAAAAGATGTGAATGGGCATTGCACATGTGTAAAAGCAGCAGGGGACATCAGGGCTGTGGAGACAGTACAAAAATCATCAGACGCTTCCATTTATGAAGTCACCTAATCCAACTCGACTCGGTACCCAAAAATTGCTCCGACTCCCCTGGAGAACATCATTGTGTGGAAAGATAAGTGGATCAGATGCAATCCTTCTGTCCATTCAGTATAGACTACTATTGGGCCTAGAAACCCAATTTAAATCCTGACAGACAAGTGAAAATCTGTATGTGTCTGGTCGAGTTACCTTCATTTTTGTCCAGTAATATATATCTATTGCACTAGAGGCACCAAGTATAAAATACACCCAATGTGGAAGTTTATAACATTATAGGTACACCGTGGTTTACATTATAACTCAGTGGCATCTGATCAGTTACTCCCACTTTGTATTGTAGTAGACATTTCATGACGGTGTATGCCAATCAGAAAGGCAAAAAAGCAAACACCAGGCAACGTTGCAGAAACATAGCCATATTACACTGTAACCATTTATAAGTAAGTTACTAACATCCACCCTAACAAATGACCAACTATATATTTGCGCTAAAAACAGTAAAGGAAAAAATGAAAAAGTTAACCATGCATTTATAGAAACAGCCCCAGTTATCCTTGGAATAGGCACATTTTAGTAATCGGCCGTCATGGACTTTGTAAAAACCAAAACCAGCATTTTCATCTGCACCTGCAAACACAACAAGAACCGCAGGCGTAATAACCACAGGAAACTCCGGCACAGCTTACGTACTAAGCCACAGTGAAAATTACAAAGTTTAAAAAAAAGAAAAAACAAACAAACAAAGCCAGACCTTTGGACCCAAATACTTAGGTGTTATTGGGGCCCCCTCCCCAATCACTGCAGTAGGATGCAGATGTAAAAAGTAGCAGTCCCTGATGGGTTTTTGGCAAAGTCTGATTTAAAATAATGAGAATGAAGAATAAGCTGTGACTCTTGAACAGATTTTGAGGCCAGATGTAAAAGATTGAGAAACCAAAAAAAAAAAAATCTTTTCCTTCTGTCTTTTGCCACAACATATCGACCTCTAACTTTCCCAGCATTCCCCTCTGAACACTTAATACAAGAAAAGGCTTTTTGGAGCTACCTTAACGGTGCAGGAAACATAAGCAAGCAGACTCCCCGCTCCATGCAAGCCCTTTTATTGGGCCAATGGCTAAAATTCTTTCTGGATGTTGTTATAGGCGAGCTTTTGAGACCACTAAAGACTAGCTTAAGCTCATTTTTAACAGCTATGACGGATTTTAAATGTTGTTTTAGAGCAGAGGGTTGTAATTGACTATAAGCAGTCTAAAACCTCTCCAAAAGATTAAGCAGAAAAGATGTGATTCTTGCATGGTCCAAAAAGGAAGGTTTGACAATATGTTACAAATCAGTACAAGGCTACACTGGAAGAGACACTAACAAGACAAAAGGTTTAAGTGGTTGGAAGAGAAGTGCCGGGTAATACTGCCAATCTGAAGTGTATGAAAAGGAAAATTGGATAAATCCATGCTTATTTTGTGGCAGTTGACTTGAGATACAAGACCCAATCCAGGATGTTGTGAATCAAGGATCAAAAGCCCCTTTTTTCTTAGTCTACAAACCCCCTACCACATTTTCTCCTGTCAAACATTCCATGACGCTACGAATGAACCTGTAAGACCCATTCTGTCCATAAACACAATTCCCGTATGTTCGCGCCCTCGCCTGGCTGTGTACAGCAGTGGCGACCTGGTGCATTCTGATCATTTGCACTTCAGAAGTGCGGTTCAAACGACACAAATGGAGAGCAAAGCATCAGAGGGAAGACCAACAAAAGCATGGGACCTATAAATGGCAGGACTCCATGACAGACACAAAGTTTAAGATTTGTGTGGTCTGTTTAGGTGTAGTTTAGGTTGGGCTACATCACAAGAAGAAAAAAGTTTCTGTACTAGGATATTCAAGAGAATTATGTGGATAGGAAAATCAATATTGTAAAAACAATATTCTTTAAGGGCTATGCCACTGCAGAGAAGAATTGTCCAATTTACTTCACCCTGTGTCTTGAGCACTGGCAGGACTCTGGAGGTGTCCAACAGATACCAGAATGGAAGTGGACAGACACAGTGAATTGCACAGCAGATGCATTGTGACCGTCCGCATTGTGGCAGAGTTGCGAACCCATACTTTAGACCAAGATTTACAACCCTTACAGCTTTTCTGAGCTTTTGCGATTGATCAGTGCTTTCTGATCGCATTCTTTTAAAAAAATCGCTCCTATTCACTTGCATTTCAGCGCAATTTTAATTCAAGTGAATAGGAGCGATTTTTAAAAAGTGCTCAGAAAGTGCTGATCAATTGCAAACGTTCAGAAAAGCACTTATAGTGTGTCTGAACCCTTAAAGGACAACTGTAGTGAGAAGAATATGGGGGCTGCCATATTAATTTCCTTTTAAGAAATGCCAGTTAACTGGCTATCCAGCTGATCCTCTGCCTCTAATACTTTTAAGGCGCGTACACACGCCGGACTTTTTCAAACTACGGGTCATCAGACCCACCCGCGGGGCAGTCGTTCAGACGACAGTTCTACATGAGTACAGGCCGTCATATGCTGCAGATCAGGTGTTTGACATTATTGTCTGATCTGACAAGATTAACTTCAGCCAAATAGATCAGCAGGTCTTCCAGGCAACTGGTATTGTTTAAAAAGGCAGTGTATACACACACACACACACACACACACACACACACACACACCTCACTAGAGTTATCATTTAAAGCAGGGGTCCCCAACCTTTTTGAGCCCGGGGCCCACTATCCCGACCAAAATTTTCTCCGGGCCCCCCCTGGGGGGGGGGGGGGGGGTGAGTGGGCGTGGCTAGTGTCGGCGGCAGCAGCCCCCCCCTTTTTCCCAGATTCCACAGTATAGCAAGTACAGTTTCCACAGTATAGCAAGTACAGTTAGCCCAGTATAGCAAGTACAGTTACCACACTATAGCAAGTACAGTTAGCCTAGTATAGCAAGTATAATTACCCCAGTATAGCAAGTACAGTTACCGCAGTATAGCAAGTACAGTTACCACACTATAGCAAGTACAGTTAGCCTAGTATAGCAAGTATAGTTACCCCAGTATAGCAAGTACAGTTACCACAGTATAGCCAGTACAGTTAGCCTAGTATAGTAAGTACAGTTACCACAGTATAGCAAGTACAGTTAGCACTGTATAGCAGGTACAGTTACCACACTATAGCAAGTACAGTTAGCCTAGTATAGCAAGTATAGTTACCCCAGTATAGCAAGTACAGTTACCACAGTATAGCAAGTACAGTTAGCCTAGTATAGCAAGTACAGTTACCACAGTATAGCAAGTACAGTTAGCCCAGTATAGCAAGTACAGTTAGCCCAGTATAGCAAGTACAGTTAGCCTAGTATAGCAAGTATAGCTACCCCAGTATAGCCAGTAGTTACCCCAGTATAGCAAGTACAGTTAGCCTAGTATAGCAAGTATAGCTAACCCCAGTATAGCCAGTAGTTACCCCAGTATAGCAAGTACAGTTAGACTAGTATAGCAAGTATAGCTACCCCAATATAGCAAGTACAGTTACCACAGTATAGCAAGTACAGATAGCCTAGTATAGTTACCCCAGTATAGCTAGTACAGTTACCACAGTATAGCAAGTACAGTTAGCCTAGTATAGCAAGTATAATTACCCCAGTATAGCTAGTACAGTTACCACAGTATAGCAAGTATAGTTAGCCCAGAATAGCAAGTATAGTTAGCCCAGTATAGCCAGTATAGTTAGCCCAGTATAGCAAGTATAGTTAGCCCAGTATAGCAAGTATAGTTAGCCCAGAATAGCAAGTATAGTTAGCCCAGAATAGCAAGTATAGTTAGCCCAGAATAGCAAGTATAGTTAGCCCAGAATAGCAAGTATAGTTAGCCCAGAATAGCAAGTATAGTTCGCCCAGTATCGCTGCCCCAGGGTCGCCAGTACAGTTAGCCCAGTGTAGCCTCTCCTCTCCCCCGCACAGCCCCCCGTGGCCCCCGCTCCTGTTACCTTACGAGCGGGCGGTCGCTTCCTTGTATTCCCCATAGCTCCTCTCTTCTTGCAGGACCTCGTATTACAGCAGCGCTTCACGCGCGGCTGCTGTAAGGAAGGGTAGGAAATAGGGCAGCGGCTTCCTGTAGCGGCGATCGCCGTTACCATGGGAACGCCGCCCGCCTCCTTCCCTCCTTACAGCAAGCGCTGCTGAAGAAAGCGGCCGCCCGCTCATAAGGTATCAGGAGCGGCGGCCGCTGGGGGGAGAGGGAGAAAGGCCAGATCCGCCGCAGCCCCCCAGAAATCTGCCCGCGGCCCCCAGGTTGGGGACCTCTGATTTAAAGCATACGGAGCACCTGGATGCTCCTGAGTTCAGAAAGCTTCTCAAACTTCTCAAACAGAAAGATTTGTTGCGTCAGCTTTTAGGTTGCAGCAGGCGTTTGCTCCCTCCGTCCCCCACATGGAAACCTCCATTTTCCCGCAGTTGTCTTCTGTGTCCCTGGCAGCATGCACAATGCAAGCTGGGAGATGAGTTCATGGATGTAATTACATCTTCAGGCCAGGAGGCGTAATCACATTAAGCTGGGAGATGTAACCACGCCAATGGGAACTGCATCTCACGGCATGCATCGTGAGTCCCCAGCAAGCATTGTGCTGCCAGGGACATAGAGCATCACTGCAGGAACCTGCGGTTCTGTGGTGCAGGGACATAGAAGATGGGTGCTACTGAGCAGCACCCTGTAGGTAAGTAAATGCCTGCGGCTGCCCCCAGAACCCACACTGCTAAAGGAAATGGGGAGGGGGGGGGGGGTAATTATGTGCTTTTTCAAAAGGTTGTGCAGTTACCTTTAAATCCAAAATAAGAATACCAGACTCCAGGAAAGCTCTACAGATGAAATTGCTCATCTTAGTAGTTTATTTTCACTTTAGTATTGCGTTAACTTACTATACACTATTTTACTAGTTACCCTATGTGATAGCCGCACTGTAGCAAAACAGTCTTTAAAAAAAGAGAAAGTAAGATTTGTGAGCTGTACTTTATGAGCATATGCAAAAGTTATAAGGTTAACATCAGGTCACCCTGGTGAAGAAACAAGGATTTAAAAAGTAACTGGGGAAAAAAGATTTAAGTGTGGGAAAATGTGAAATATTTGGACACATAGTCTTATCGTCTTATATAATGCCAAACAGCGAAGCAGAGGGAGCAGTCAGTGTGTAAGACAGAAAGAATGCATCTCGGTTTAAATTGAAGACATAGGATAGGCTGTGCAGTAATACAGATGTGATTGTGGGGTTGTCTGGGTGACGATACTAAACTCTGTAAATTACGTATAGTGCTGAGACTTGGATGCCCCAATATGACTTTTGTGCACTGTCCAATGATAATCCAATAATAAACTAACAACAATGTACAAATAAGAATGCATTGCCGGCCACCCATATATTTCTATGATAACACTTATACAGAGAGTAACAATAACAAAATGAATGTACTGTAGAGTCAGAAAAAAAATAAATGAGAGATTAAAATAAAAAGACAAGACACAGAACAGTTATACTGCAGACCAGAGCTGCAGACCCTAGGACAGGCATGGGCAAACTTGGCCCTCCAGCTGTTTAGGAACTACAAGTCCCACAATGCATTTCAGGAGTCTGACAGCCAGAGTCATGACTCAAAGGCAAATGCATTGTGGGACTTGTAGTTCCGTAATAGCTGGAGGGCCGAGTTTGCCCATGCCTGCCCTAGGACGTGCTCTATGGGCAGTAGTAGTGTTTAAGAGAACCTGAACTGAAAATATAAAGGAAAAATAAGCATACTTAACTCCCGTGTAGTGTACTCCTCAATTTCTTTCTCCTTTCCTGCTTCCCATTTGTACACTGTGATCAATGGAATTCTCCGTCCTCCATTTAAAAAATGGCCATAACCCCATAACAGCTTCCTGGTAAGCACACTGTTAAACTGTTTTATCGCCCACCCGAGCCATAGGGAAACATGGACATTACCCTGCACATTCCGTTGTAACCGACAGCTGCTGAAATATAACTGACAGCAACTGGTATTTCAGTTCTGACAAAATGTCAGAACTGGACAGGATCACTGTAAGAAGAAAATGGTGATCTACTGAGAGGAACAGACGGTGAGGTTAGTATGTAAAATTCATTTGCAGCTACGTCATGTGTTTATTTTAAATAATTTTACTCACTTCAGGTTCCCTTTAAGGAATCTTGCCCAAGGTCTCCTTACTGAATAGGAGCTGGCTTACTGAACAGGAAGAGACGAGATTCAAACCCAGGTCTCCTGTGTCAGAGCCCTTAACCATTAGACTAGCCAGTCACGAGATAAATAAAATCTGACACTGGTTCTTTATCATTTTCCTTAAAGCAAACCAGTTTAAAAAAATATACATGAAGCAACCCTGATCTGAGAATAAACAGATAAAATAAATAATGTATCTGTAGCAGGGCTGTGGAGTCGGTACAAAAATCATCAGACTCCTCAGTTTATTTAAACCACCGACTCCAACTCCGACTCCAGGTACCCAAAATTGCTCCTCGATGCTACTCCACAGCCCTGATCTGTAGTCCTAATCCTAAAAGAGCTCTATCCTGGAATTCCTGTCTTTTTTTTGGGGAGGTAAAGATTAAGCATCTACATTAGAGGGCCTATTTTCACCGCTGCGGAATCCACAGCATTTCCCCACAAGCGATTTGTGCAGGAAAAAGCTGCCAATTCTGCTAATGGCCATAGTGCCCAAATCACATTCTGGTACGATTCATATGGAATGCTGTATTTTACTGCAGCACGCATGCAAATCCCTATAGCCGTGCATGTGTACTCGCATTTTGCGAGACCCATGCTGACTCAGTAGTAACAGGGCCTTAAAGAGAACCAGAGGTGGATCTTCGGCTGACAGATGGGACAGAGGCATGTTCTCTGCCTCCTGACGTACCTCTCTGCCCCGCTCCATCCCCCCCCCCGCTATAGCCCCCCTGAGATAACTTTCAATATCTGTCGCCATCTCAGAGGTAAACAATGAAAATAGGAATTCCCAGTTTAAAATCAGGGCTGTGGAGTCGGAGTTGGAGTCGAGGAGTCGGGGCAATTTTGGGCACCCGGAGTTGGAGAAGTTTATTTCTGAGTCGGGAGTCGGATGATTTTTGTACAAAATCCACAGCCCTGTTAAGTATTGGACTAAGGAGTCGGAACCATTTTGGGTACCCGCAGTTGGAGTCGGAGTCGTGATTTCATAAACTGAGGAGTCGGAAGATTTTTGTACCGACTCCACAGCCCTGTTTAAAACGACCGCCAGGGGCGTTCCTGCAGGGTTAGCCACTCCCCCGCCTCCCTGCTCGCTATGAGAGACACACAGTCTCTCAGTGCAGCGTCGTGACTTATAGGTCACGCAAGTGAAAGCGGGTCATTGCAGCCCACAGGAGCGGCGGGGAGCAGTAGTTTCTGCAGCTACTTGATCCGGTCAGCTCTGCGGATCGGATAGCCTACTTTTTTTTAGCCCACCTCGGGCTCTCCTTAAATTGAAGTCGAGGTCAATGGTGATTCAATTCAACAAAGAACCGCACTCCGGTCTGTGGGTATGCTGGTGCCGGGCTCCTAGGCTGTTCGATAGTAATTCTCATAAGAGTCCGCATACAGGCTTAAGGAGCAACCAACGTGAAGTTTTTTGTTCCATCACATAGATGTGCAGAAACAGTCTGACCTGCATAGGCCGACGATCGTTTTGGAGCCACCAAGGGTCCCCTTTATCAAGGCAGATAGCAGAAAAGACACATACACCTTGTCAGTACAAAATGCATGAGTATATACCCCCAAAAAACATCCCTATACCCACCCATAGGCGGTTACATCAATCAGAAAAACGTTATACATTCAAATTACATCATTGTCAAACTGTAATGGGTTCGCCGACCTGTCCATCAGCCCTGCTCCGCTCCCATGGTATACATGCATCGGACATTGGCATGTACGTGATGGGACAATAAACTTCACGTTGGTTGCCCCTTAAGCCTGTGTGCAGACTCCTTCATGAGGTCAATGGTAAGGTTTAATTTTTTAGCTCCAATACAGACAAATTTTTAACTGTTTAAGTTTTTATCTGTTCCCTGTGTTTTTTCTCATCCGCACACTAGTTCCATGACCAAAGATTACTTACCAGTGAGAGTTAAGCCTGGTACATGCTGAACTCACCTGAGAGGGTTACTGCCGGCACCCGAATGAAAGTAATGTTAATCCAGGGGGCACCGCTACAGTCTTAATAAATATAACAGCCTATGGTGGCACCCAAATCAGACGCAGCGTGGTGCCGAGCGGCCGCAAAAATAACCCGACTCAACGTTTTGTGTATGTTCAGGTTCACAGACCATGACTTAAAGAGGAACTGTAGTGAAAATAACGTAATCAATAAAAATGTCCTATTCATTTGTACATTTATACATAGATTCAGGGCTGTGGAGTCGGAGTCGGTGGTCTCAATGAACTGAGAAGTCGGAGTCAGATGATTTTTGTACAAACTTCACAGTCCGGATAAGAATTAGACTAAGGAGTCGGAGTAAAGGAGTCTGAGCAATTTTGGGCCCCTGGAGTCGGGAGTTTCATACACTTCAGAGTCGGAGTTGGGTGATTTTTTTACCGACTCCACACAGCCCTGCATAAATCAGTTAGTCAGTGTTTGCCCTTTGTAAAATCTTTCCTCACCCCGATTTACATTCTGAAATTTATAACAGGAGGCAGTGGCTGGATAGTGTACTGGTTAAGGGCTCTGCCTTTGACATGGGTTCGAATCCTGGCTAGGGTCTGTACCTATTCAGTAAGGAGTTCAAGGCAAGACTCCCTAACACTGCAGGGTGGCCTCTTCAGCGCGTCCCAGTGGCTGCAGCTCTTGAGCGATTTGAGTCCGACAGGAGAAAAGCGCTATACAAATGTTCGGATTATTATTATTATTATTATTATTATTATTAACATTCTGACAGTTGATCTCTGTACATATAACTCTGTAAATAAACATTCCACAGAGGGAGACACGGCTTGCTTAGCAGTTGGAAACAGACGTTATTTCCAACAATGCAACAGTGTTACACAGTAAACTGTCAGGACCCTGGTCCTAACATCACAGTGTGGGAGGAGGGTCACCATACAGCCATACAGACCTCATGCTGATCTATTCAAGAAAAGGTGAAGAATTCTTGTAGGAAAGGTGGGATTAGATACTGATTGGGATGATGTTTAATGCTGGGTTAAAGTTCTTCTTTAAAAGTGGTTTGCTTAAAGGGGCACTATGGCGAAAAAAAATTTAAATTTTAAATATGTGCAAAGATAGACAAATAAGAAGTACGTTTTTTTCAGAGTAAAAGGAGCCATAAATTACTTTTCTCCTGTATTGCCGTCACTCACAGTAGGGAGTAGAAATCTGACAGAAGCGACAGATTTTGGACTAGTCCTTCTCTTCATAGGGGATTCTCAGCAAGGCTTTTATTCTTTATAAAGACATTCCCTAAAAAGGATTTAAACAATGCTGTTGGCCAGCTTCCCTGCTCCCTACACAGTTTTTTAGCAGTTGGACAGAGCAACTGCCACTAAGCGCTTTTGAAAATAAATGAATCCCTGAGAATCCCCTATGAAGCGATGGGCTAGTCTAAAACCTGTCGCTTCTGTCCAATTTCTACTACCTACTGTAAGTGACAGCAACATAGGAGAAAAGTAAGTTATGGTTCATTTTACTCTGGAAAAAACGTACTTCTTATTTGTAGGTGTTTGCACATATATTACATTTTACAATTTTTCGCCATAGTGCCCCTTTAACTGTCATACCCAACGGGATAAAAAAAAAAATTGGTCCGACTCTGCTGCAAAACATCTTTCACTTTAGTGATCACGATGCCTGCCTGGTGAACTTTTGAAATGGTGCCCAGTTTATGTAACAAATACATTTCTCTTTTATGTGCCAAATCTCTACACCTACTCAGTGTTCTTTGAATGTGTAGACTTATGTGCTGTAAAATGCACGGGATACCAAAGAACCCCACATTAAACCCTCATCTTATTCCACTTCAAAGTGGGCTGTGGATCAACCTAAAAGGGATATCCTCCCGTTAACGGCGAGGGCTGCCACACACTTATTAACAACATGTGGTCACTGGTCTCTCTGAAATGGTTTCCATTTAACTCCCTCCAAAGGCTGCATTTGGCTCCGCCGCCGCAATCTCCACTTCCTAAAATTATTTTTATCCTACAGTCAAACCAAAAAAAGAAAAAAAAATGGAGGCAAAGAGCCTTTGGATGACAATGAAAGTGATTCTATTTTAACAGCTCCAATTAGTTTGTTAAAAATAGCATTCAGGTTTATTTTGAGAGCATTGTGGGAAATCAAATGTAAATGTTCAATAGAAATAGTAAAATGCATACTTAAAGGGCAACTCTACTTGTGTTAACTTTCATGGCTAAAATTATCTTCATTGTCAAGAAAGCAAAACAATCAACTTTACAAACAGGTTTTATTACCCATTCGGATTGATTACGGTTATAAGCATGCCTTGATATTGTAAATGTACAGGTGAAACTCGGAAAAGTATAATATCATGCAAAATGTATTAATTCTTTTCAAGATTCCTGAACCAGAGACCATTTAACGAGAATCTGTAAGGGGAAAAAAAATAGAGCCCCTATCCTCCTCAATCCCTCCGTTCTAGCGCTGTCAGTTGCCAAAAATCTGGCAGGGCTCCAGGATCATAACAATCCTGTGTGAGCCTCATGCAGGCGCAGTAGTGGCTTTCCTTCAGGCTCAGGCGGAAATAGCCGAGCCCAATTGGATCCGCTCTACTGCACAGATGCAGACATCACACGCCTGTGCAGTAGAGCCGATTCGATCGTGCTCAGCTATTATCGCCTGAGCCCAAAGGAAAGCCGCTACTGCACCTGTGTAAGGCTCACTCAGGACTGATCCAGGAGCAAAGCACCGCCCACAAGCTTGTCGGCAGATTACAGTGCTGGAACGGGAGGTATGGAAAAGGGGGAAGTCTAATTAGGATCCAGAGGCTTCCCCCTCCCGAGCTAAGTATCCCATAGGGGCACTTTTTATTTTTTTCGAGCAGATTCTCTTTAAAGGGGTTCTGTGGCCCTTTTTCAAAATGCAATTTAAATGAAGTGATATGTTCCTTTCATAAGTACTAATCTTTTTTTCCCTGTCTCATGTAGAAACAGCTTTGCTGTCTTCTCTCCTGCTCCTTTCTAATTATTCATCTAGTTAGATGAATATTGTGCTGCAGGAAGAGGCAGCTGTTCCTCCCCGCTATTGGCCTCCCCCTCCCCCACGTCATCTGTGGAGTCATCCCTAACCTTTCTGCAAGCTCCAGAAAGCAGGGGATTGGAGATCTGCCTCTTGTGGCTTCAATATGAATAACACCAGAAACAAGCATGCAGCTAGTCTTGTCAGATCTGACTTTAAAGTCTGAAACACCTGATCTGCTGCATGCTTGTTCAGTTGTTCAGGGGCTATGGCTAATAGTATTAGAGGCAGAGGATCCGCAGGGCTGCCAAGCAACTGGTATTGCTTAAAAGGAAATAAACATGGCAGCCTCCATATACCTCTCTCTTCAGTTCCCCTTTAAGCTCAGCTCATCTCTTGTACACAGCAGTACAGGGAGACTGTGTACTGACCTGGAAGGACTTTACATTCCAGCCATCTTGCCCAAAGGTTTAAAAATTATATTTTATTAAGTTATTTATTGGCAGCAAGGGGTGGCGAAAATAGGAGAAAATAAGAGGAGGAATAATGGGGGAAACAGTAATATATTTATTTTAATGTGCTGTAATGTGCTTCACCACAGATAAAAACTCAGGAACCCTTTTGCAAGTTAATTAGCTGATTAAAGTCTGACACTTTGAGCCTAGAATATTGAACCTTTTCACAATATTTTAACTTTATGAGGTTTTGAGGATTTCATGAGCTGTAAGCCATAATCATCAAAACCATAAACAAACAAAGACTTGAAATATCTCGCTATGCATGTAATGAGTCTACTCCAAATATTAGTTTCACCTTTTAAGTAAGTTTACTGACATTAATGAAATTTCGCATGATATACTAATTTTTCAAGTTTCACCCGTATACACTTAAGAATGTTCTAACTTGAATGTTGTCATGTAAACTTTTCACAGGTAGAGAAACACACTTAAAGTGGATCCGAGATAAACTTTTACTCATTGCATAATTGTGTTCCTTTCAGATAGTTTATAGGGCATTCCTCAGGCCAAATACTTTTTTGTTATTGTTTTTTTGTTTTTCACAGGCTGAGGGCCCTTTTCCACTAGCAATCGCAATCACAAATCACAAACGCCAGCGATTGCGACTTTTCATTAATTCTGTTATGCGATTGCGATTTGTGATTTTCATTTGCATTGCATCATCATTGTAAAAATCGCTCCAGCAAGCGATTGCGATTTGCGATTAGCGATTTCCAAATCGAATCACTGTAGTGGAAAATACTTCTCGTGATTTCTATGATAAAGTAACAACTCTAGTGATTTAAAAATCACTAGCGATTTGCGATTTTGCGATTCAGCAATCACAATCGCTCTAGTGGAAAAGGGCCCTAAGTGCTGGAGATGCAGATCAGCTTTGCCTGTGTGTAAGGTTTACAAACAGAACCCTATTTTGGCTTCTGGGCCCTATTATACATATATAGCCAAATTTTGCCCACTTTATTATCAAGCTTAGCCCACTGAGCCTCCCCTCATAAATACTATCTATTTGTTCCAGCATCAGATAAGAATAGCCCATGTCAGTACTTTGGTACTAATGGGTTATATCAGTATTGATTTAACATCTATACAGCCAGCCACAGGGCGGGGATCAAGATATGCACCCCCCCCCAAGCAGCCCTTTGTGGCAACTACTCATGACTTTCTCCCATTTGGGCTTCTAGAAATCGGCTGCCACTACTGCCTGAGTGGGCCCGCCCCCGTTGCCCTCCCTCCTCTTCCTCCCAGCCAGTACACTGCACACACGGTGGGACTAAGAGCTTGCGTTCCACACCGTGCACTCCAGACCTCTGCCGACGTCCCCTCCGGTATGACGCCTTAGTGCGTTACTTCCGCGGATCCGCACGGCAACTGGCGTATAATGCGACTATTTAATCAGTCCCTGACAGCAGCCACGTACAGGTGCTCAGGGCTTTTCATGTCCACTTCTTGACTAAGGTAAGCCATCTTTTTCATGTACATGTCTGCCCTCTCTCACACTGCCATCAGGCCAGCGGGCCTTATCTGTATATATCGCCCACAGAGATCTGTGTCCCACTTAGCTCTACCTATTGTAGTTTATATGTAGCTGGCTCTCTACCAGGGTTTCTTTTGCCCTCCACTACAACGCAGCTGTCTCAGCTCGCTTCCCCTAACTCTGCCGTTACACCCACATAAATGAGTTACAATGTTACTACTAGGGTACTGGTACTCATCATTATATCATCTATATGTTTCATATATGTTTTTACTTCTTATAATTTTTATATATAACTTTCATGTTTTTCTAAACTGTCATTTATTTATATATTTAATAACTCCTTACATATACATATATGTGTGGTCTCATTTATTATCTATATATCTATGACGGTATATCGAATCGGTTAGGTACCATCACACATTCTTGATACCTACTGTGACAATCCAGCCCCGCGATCTCGTCGAGATCTGCTCCCGTTAGCGTACGCAGGAAGTAAGGGTGCAGACGGACAACGAGACCGGTTGCTGGATCGTCAGAGGGAGAAAGGTTAATGTGACAGAGCGTGCCAATCCCGTCTAATCCGTTCCCGCTAGCATACGCAGGAAGTACGGCGAACAGACTGAAAATACGGATTGATCGCGCAGCTGGCGACAATATGTAATGGGACAATTATCCACCAATCCCGGATTACTAGGCCACTGTTGCCATGCAGGTCTCATGCACTAGAGACTGCTGGAGGCAAATTCACTGTGTGCGTAGTAAACGGTTGGAGGTGCCCATACATGTACAATCTCGGTTGTACGTACAATCGGTAAACTAAAGATATCGATTTCGCGCTGGAAATCGGGTAAATACAATGCCACCACTGTCTGGTTGTATGGAGCAGACAGTCTCCAACGCTATCATAATACGGTAGCCAGCCCAATCACGTTCGACATGCTCCAGTCACCGTTCGGGTAATAGTCACTTCCGACGGCTTACAGACTGAGCAATATGACGTTAAAAAGAGGTTACTGGGGACATATATGATGCAATCTCGATTGTATCCAATCGAGAAAACTAAAGTTATTGATTTTGCACAGGAAATTGGATACTAGCTAATCCTAGAAGAAAGAAATGGTTATTTACAACCTAGCTAGCAAATCAACAATTTATAAGAAAATAATAAAACAATGCGGTAGTATGGCTGACTCTTCAGAGGGCAAATTCATTATAGCAGCAATCAGATGACCAGAACAGGCACAAGACTGAACGATAAAAATCGTGAGTTTTATTCTAAAACTACATACACACAGAGCTTACTTTAGAACAGTTTGGTTTGATAGAAAGAGTAGAGATGAAAAGAAACAATGTCTGAATATACAGTTCAAATACCATTATTGGTAGTCCAGCAATCACAAGTCTTTGGCGTAAAGTCCAAGATGGCGGTTTTGCAATGCGGCCAGAGGCCTGGTTAGAAATCCAAAATGGCGATTTTGGCCCATGTCCTGCGGGCTGGTCGATTTGATGTTAATTCGACGTCAGATTAAAGGTAAAGGACCCAGAGCTTTCTGGGCTCTCTGTAGTTATAGCCCCCACTCCAGCAAAGAGGGGTTAGGGGGCGTGGATCACACACCTCTTAGGAACAGGAGATATGCCCGCCCCTCTCATGGACACAGTAATATACCTGAATCATGATAGGTGTGCTAATCTGCAAACAATACAGGTTATGTTAAATCTAGTAACATTTTTAGGTTTGTCAGAATTTATCAAGAACGTTGATACCAAACTTGGGGGATCAGACCCCTGGGTTATTAGAGGGTTATTTTAAAACAGTCTTAGGGCCCGTTTCCACTAGGGCGAATTCGCATGCGTGGCCTGCATGCGAATTCGCATAGGCAATGAAAGTGGATGGGACTGTTTCCACTTGCCAGGATTTCTGAGCGTTTTTCTGTGCAGGATTTTTCTGCACGGTAGAGCCTGCAGAATTCGCCTGCGTGAGGAATGCAGGCGATTCGCACATAATGCATTTAATAGGGAAAACGCACATGCGTTTTTTGCCGCGATTTCGCGTGCGAATTCGCATGAAAACTAATGCAAATTGAACCAGGCAGTGACATGGTTAAATTCGCATATACCCTGCCCATGCGAAATCGCGGCAAAAATCGCCCGCGGAATCGCATCCGCATGCGATTTCGTCGGCGGTGGAATCCCGGTGATTCGCACCGCACTAGTGGAAACGGGCCCTAACACTAGATCTGGGAGTCCTATTGGTCCGTAAACCTCTCAGAACCAGAGTCCTGCGGAATCCCACAAGCTGTGCAGATTTTGATAAGATCTGTGCATTTGCTAGTTCTGTGTGGAGGTGTGAAAGCTAGAGACACCATTCTCCCAGAAACTTGGGATTTACGGTTTATGTCAGCACATATCTGACTTCATCTGATGGATGAGCCATAAACTTCTCAGGGGGTGCTTGGGAACCACTTTCACACATAGGTGAGGGTTTTTTTGTAATTAGAAGCTACCAAAGAGCCAGGGAGCAGAGGAAAAAAAAGTGGATTTAAACCAAAAAATTTCACTCTGGTTGCTTGCAATGAAACTTGCAAGTGAGTTTGTGACTTGAATTGCGCACACGCGGTTTTCTCGGGAACCGTGTGCGTCACACCTACAGTCTGCTGTTGAATGGTTTTTATGACAATGTTTTTATAGTATTTTCTGACAATTTCTCATGATATTATGATCTCATGTTTTTATAACTATTTTTATGCTATATTGATTGTGTATGTATTAAGTTCTGAGTCCCTGTCAATCCTCTTTTAAGGCACTTGAATTTGACCTGATGAAGCGGTGCTAGCTGCGAAACGCGTTGTCTGATGTGCACAATAAAAAGTATATATATATATTTTAAATGAAAATCTTGCATCTTTGCATTTGGCACTATTAACCAGTTCACCCCCAAGGGTTTTTATCCTAACGGACCAGAGCAATTTTCAGTTGTCAGCGCTCCTCCCTTTTATTCCCTAATAACTTTATTACTACTTATCACAAGAAAATGATCTATACCTCGTTTTTTTCGCCACCAATTAGGCTTTCTGTGGATAGTACATTTTGCTAAGAATTTTTTTTATTCTAAATGCATTTTAATGAGAAAAACAGCAAAAAAAAGGAAAAAAATCATTATTTCTCAGTGTTCAGCCTTCAGTTTTAAAATTAAACATTCTCCTGTGGATAAAACAAACACGTTTTATTTGCCCAGTGGTCCCGATAATTAAACCGTTTAGATTATGTCCCTACCACAATGTATGGCGACAGTATATTATTTTGAAATATAAGTGGTTATTTTTCTGTTTGTTCTGGCCATAATTACAAGCCCCTATGTAATAAATTAAAATTAATTTTCCCCCATAAAATATAGAATAAAAAAAGCTGAGTCCCTAAGGCAACTATTTATTTATTTTTGTTAAGCTGATTTTTTTTTTTACAAGTGTTTTTTTTGGGGGGGAGGGGTGGAAGTGTAATTTTATTAATGATGTGTATATACTTGAAAATGTATGTATTTTGTAGGTGTAATATACTTTTTGGCCACAAGATGGCGCTAGTGAACACTCATAGGACGTGTTCCTTTTTTTTTTTTTTTTACACTTTATTAAACTGTTACATTTCCTGTTTATGTGAATGGTCGTAGCCGCTGTTCGCGGTCACGTCCATTCACTCCAGGCACTGCGATTGGGTAGAGGACTGTTCAGTCCTCTTCCCCAATCACCCAGCACGGGATCCCGACGGTAATGGCGGCGGTAGCGGCGGACACACGGCGGTAGCAGCGGCGGGAATGCGCGACGTATTAAAACGTCATGTTGCTGTTAATAGCGGTAAGCATGACGTTTTAATACGTTAGGATGGCGGTAAATGGTTAAGGTAAGATTCCTACCTATATATAGATATTTATACACATTTATATACTGCTACTACGCAAATCATTACCCTGGGCGCCTCCTACCCCTACCGATTCTATGCACATACATTCCCTTCAAGGATTGTATAGGGTCTATAACCTTCCTGAAGGTTCAAAGACCCCTTTTTTTTTGTTTTGGAGCTGCGACCGATAGACCATCCTACAACAAAGGCCGAATGAGGATGGTACTTCCTCACATGCCAGCACAAGTGGTTGCCTCGCCTGCAACCCCCACTTGTGAGTATATATAGTTTGCTCTATATATATTACCAAATAGACCCGACGATATCACACGACATTGGGCTCCCGGTGTCTCTGTATCTTTTTTCACCCCTACAAGATACAAACAGAACATGGCTGCTGTCGTATCACAGAAAGAAATAATCATATTCTGTTGAAGCCGTTTGCAGCTAGATTTGCAGTGTAAACTATCTAAAATTTAGACAAGATAGACAAGTTACTTGTTCTAGTTAGTTTTTCATCTCGGATCCGCTTTAAAGGGACACTTAAGCCAGAAAAAAAAATGAGTTTTACTCACCTGGGGCTTCTACCAGCCCCCTGCAGCAGTCCTGTGCCCTCGCAGCCACTCACTAATCCTCTGGTCCCCCGCTGCCAGCTAGTTTCGTTTTTGCAGACAGGACTGGCCACGCGTAGCTTTCTCCGCATTCCCGACTGTAATTAACGCCATTGCGGGCCGCAACGCGTACAAAAATACACTAATTACAGTCAGGAATGCGGAGAAAGCTACGCATGGCCAGTCCTGTCAGGCCTGTCGGCGAAAACGAAACTAGCTGGCAGCGGGGGACCAGAGGATTAGTGAGTGGCTGCGAGGGCACAGGACTGATGCAGGGGGCCAGATAAATGCCCCAGGTGAGTAAAACTCTTTTTTCTGACTTAAAGAGAATCTGTATTGTTAAAATCGCACAAAAGTAAACATACCAGTGCGTTAGGGGACATCTCCTATTACCCTCTGTCACAATTTCGCTGCTCCCCGCCACATTAAAAGTAGTTAAAAACAGTTTTAAAAAGTTTGTTTATAAACAAACAAAATGGCCACCAAAGCAGGAAGTAGGTTGATGTACAGTATGTCCACACATAGAAAATACATCCACACACAAGCAGGCTGTATACAGCCTTACTTCTGAATCTCTAGAGATCACTTGTGTGTGTTTACCTTCTGACCCCTTTAGCTCTTACCCACTGAAGTGACAGGCTTCCTGCAGACAGCTCTGCCTATGTGGTTAATTCCTCAGTATGTGACCTTCCAGCTCCTTTCACAGCCTAGGATTTTTATCCAGCTCTCTTCTATCACTGATAAGATAGCAGAGAAGCTGCTGGCTTATGTAAATAACACACACACTGGAGTGTGCATAGAGGAACAGATCTGCATGGAAGAGTTGGCAGCCTTCCAGACACAGGCCGACAAGTCTGACAGGGGAAAGATACATTGATTTATTACAGAGATGGTTATAGTAGAAAGAGCTGCAGTAAGCCACAACACAATAGAATAGGTTTAGGAACTTGTAGGATGGTAGAAAAAACGTTGTAATTTTTGTTACAGAGTCACTTTAAGAGTCCCTTTAAGATTAAACCTACAAGCACATAGGAAAACTAACATTTCAGTGGGGGCAAATTGGATGTTTTAAAAGTCGATTTACATCGTAGCAGACCATACAATATAATATATAAAAAAAAATAAAAAAAAAACCCTACTCCTTAAAATCATCCCTATGTCAGAATACTCTACATTTTAAAATACAGATGTACACATACATAAAAAAAAAAAATGTACACTGCCCCAGAGTAAGCACACGGTCACTTACAGCAGGTATTATGATATACGACCCCTCTGAACCTCTTACCAAGAGGTTTTTGGTCAGTCCATCCCCATGGGGATTCTCAACATTTCTTCTTAATTATTTCAAAAGCACTCCCTGGTAGCCAACTATGAAGAAATGCTCGCAAGCCTGCCTACTCAATGGACACTGTTCTGGCAGTTGGGACTGTGCCACTGTCATTCAAAAAGTGTTTTTGAAAACAAAAGAACTCTTGAGAATCCCATGAGTGACTAGAATGCGAGGCCTCTGAGGGACAGTTAATGACAAGACAATATACTCTGTACAACGCTGTGTAATATGTGGGCGCTTTATAAATACCTAAATAAATAATAAATAAATGAGTAGATACACCAGTCTAAAAGCTGTCAAGAAAAACAAAAGTTTGCTTTCCTAAAACAGAAAGAATTTGCGATAATTCAGGTTGGAGTGAGCTTGAGATGTCTCCCAGTGCAACACTGCTGAATATATGCAAATTAACCCTTGTACCCTTAGAAGCTAAACACACCTCCAGAACCGCTGGAATGCAATGATGTGTCAGCTTGTTAATTTGTACAGAGCCATCATAATCCAACATGCATACAGACTGTTTCAGATTGTTTGATCCTCATCAGTGCATGGCATGGATTAATTTGGCTCTATGGAGTAGGGCTTGTAAATCCGAGAGGCACAGACTAACCAGCAAGCTCATGGTGACCCAGAACTCATTGGAGTGTGTAAGGGACTACAATGGTCCTAAAAGCCCCCTTACTAAGATGTTAAGAAAAACAAAAGTTTGCTTTCCTAAAACAGAAAGAATTTGCGATAATTCAGGTTGGAGTGAGCTTGAGATGTCTCCCAGTGCAACACTGCTGAATATATGCAAATTAACCATTGTACCCTTAGAAGCTGTCAATAAGAGGTTCCGAGTTTGTAGATTAGAACAGTGTTTCCCAACCAGTGTGCCGCGGCACACTAGTGTGCCGCGGCATGTTGCCCGGTGTGCCGTACAGGTCTGGCCTCTCGCCAGACCTGTACCTACTTTAGGGTGCAGGAGGGGGGAAGTAGCGCTAGAAGGAGGGGCAGTGGAGGCAGCGGTGGGGAGGGGGGAAATATCCCCCCCCTCCCTCACCTGGGACCCCTCCTTCTGCCTCTCTCCCCCTCCGTTTAGCGGTGGCAAGTGCGGCTCGGCGGCGGGGAGGCATACGGAGAATTACTCACCACTTCCGCGTTCCAAGCGCCGGCAACGTCAAGTCGTCACACATCTCCGCCTTCAATGCCGCCCACTGTTCTTCCTGATTAGCGGAAGCACAGTGGGCGGTATTGAAGGCGGAGATGTGTGACGACATGACGTTGCCGGCGCTTGGAACGCAGAAGTGGTGAGTAATTCTCCGTATGCCTCCCCGCCGCCGAGCCGCACTTGCCACCGCTAAACGGAGGGGGAGAGAGGCAGAAGGAGGGGTCCCAGGTGAGGGAGGGGGGGGGTATTTCCCCCCTCCCCACCGCTGCCTCCACTGCCCCTCCTTCTAGCGCTGCTTCCCCCCCTCCTGGGCATCTATACTGGGGGGAACTGTACTAGCTATACTGGGGGCAACTAAACTAGCTATACTGGGGGCAACGAAACTAGCTATACTGGGGGCAACGAAACTACCTACACTGGGGGCAACTAAACTAGCTATACTGGGGGCAACTATACTAGCTATACTGGGCACTATACTGGGGCACTACCTACCTATACTGGGCACTATGCTAGCTATACTGGGCACTATGCTAGCTATACTGGGCACTATACTAGCTATCTGGGTACTATACTAGCTATACTGGGCACTTTACTGGCTATACTGGGGCACTACCTATCCATACTGGGACTATACTAGCTATACTGGGGCACTATACTAGCTATACTGGGGCACTATACTGGGGTAACTATACTAACCATACTGGGGCAACTAAACTCCCTATACTGGGGCAACTATGCTAGCTATGCAGCCGCCCCCCCCCCCCCCCCATAGCACGGCACTGTCCACTAGGTCGCGCAAACACCCGCGAAGCCGCCCCCCCCCCCCCCCCTGCCGCCGCCGTTCCCCGGAGAAAAATATGGTCAGAAAGTGTTCCCCGGCCCGGAAAAGGTTGGGAACCACTGGATTAGAATACCTGCTGTACAAGACGACTACATAGGAAGAAAAAAAAAATCTATGCATTTGCTCTGGAAAAAAAAAAATGTACACCTTAAAATGTATAGATTATTATTGATTTATATAGCGCCAGCATCTTCCATGGCGCTGTACAAAAGCATACAGGGTATAACAATACAAAATAAACGGTTAATATAAAACAAGAGTGGATTACAGCTGATGTAGTGAACAAATGAACTACATATCTTTACACAGAGGTGGGAGGTATGCACACACATTACACAGCATTGAGACATAAAAGGGGAAAAGAGCCCCAGCCAAAAGGCCTTACAATCTAAGGGTCCATTCACACTAGAAGCACTTTTCCGATTGTTCTGCGATTGATTAGTGGTTTTTAAAACCGCTCCCTTTCACTTTCATTAAAATCGCGATAAAATTGCTGCGATTTTGCAATAGCTCACGTGAAATTTGCGGCGCAAAACACTCAGAAAAGCGGTTCTAGTGTGAATGGGCCCTAAAGGTGTTAAGTATAAGTATTTCAATCTTGACAGATTCAATATAGTGTCCCCCTCAAAAAAAAAAAATCCTCTGAATTCCCACGTCCTCCTGGACCCTACCATTGCCGCGCACGGACCACCAAAAGAAATTAGACAAGAGCTCGTAAGATTTCTGATCCCGGTTGAGCTTTTCTTTATGCACGAGCGCGGCCGTACTAAGACTAGGCGAGTATGGCCATGCCTGTGCAGGAAGATGGCGCTCTTTTGTGCCCTCAATTCCTGTGTTATTTTTTGCCCATTTTCCAAAGCTGAACATAAGTATAACATAATCTGTTGTGTTTCCATCATTTCTATCTCTTCAGCTGCCTGTTAATACTATACAGATAAAAACACCCAAGCAACTCAAACCACAGACTGAGATTGTAATCTGTGTACAGCTGACACATGATGTTGTCTAGTGGTGTTCCATGGCATAATGCTAAAAGGTGAGCAACGAACGAGTCTGTTATCCTCGTCAGGACTGTGGAGCCGGAGTCGAGGAGTCAGCACAATTTTGGGTACCTGGAGTCGGAGCCGGTGGTTTCATAAACAGAGGAATCGGAGTCGGGAGTCAGAGTATTTTTGTACCAAATCCACAACTCTGGTAACAATTAGACTAAGAAATCAGAGTCGAGGAGTCTGAGTCAGAGCCATTTTCAGTACCCGGAGGCGGAGTTGGAGTCAGTGGTTTCATAAACTGAGGAGTCTGAGTCGGATGATCTTTGTACCAACTTACCCATCAAATGCTGCAAACGTGTGCAGCCCCATCATCCCTGCTCCTGCTATAGAATAGCAGCCTGTCTGCACAGTGCCTCAATGTCACTGATCGTTAAGTGTGACGTAATTAGTGCCACAGGCTTTAGCGAGAACAACAAGCAAAAAGCAGCAGATGCCAATGAGCAGAGGTGTATCTAGGGGAAAATAGCGTCTACAGTAAACCTTTCAATTTACCCTCAGGAGGGGGGGGGGGGGGGGTCTAAACATTTTAACTTGTAGTCTTGGTTGAATTGGTTGTATCCAAGTTGAAGTGAAGCATAGCCTATAAGAGTATCGCAATAGGTCAGCCTATACATATTCCCAAAAATAACTGTTAGGCAGCTTGTTCCCCCAAAAGATGTAACCAGGTAGCAGAATTCCCTGCAGATAAAAACTAGAATCTACAAACTATGTCCCAACAAGGACCTAACCTATATGTACAAAATAAGTGACATGAGGAGTCACTGGTCAATCAGCTGGATTGTAGTCTTGTAAACCAGTGATCAACAGGTCTCCAAAAAACATATATACAAGTATGGGGAGAGACTTGACACAAGTGTCATAACTGTCAGTCTCACTTAAGTACTGATACACATATATATGCACGAAAGAAATAAAAATACGTTGCTGTGAGGTGCGAGGTCTTTGCTGATCCCCCCCAGTGCTGGCAATCAGTCAGAGGATACTGGGGTGTAGCTAGTCCCACCACGGCAAAGTACTGTTAAAAGTAATTGCAAAAGCACATGGCAAATTAGGAGTATGGTAACATAACTGTGATGGAGGCTAAGTGTGAGACTGCCATCAATCACAGAGAGACCTGTATGCTCCTACACAGTAGTATTATAGCCATGAAACAAATGCCTTCACAGAAGGTATAGAGCTGGGGTAGAAATGGGTGATATATACAATTGTACTATCTCAAGACGTCCTCCTTGCTAGCCTCGATGTCGAATCGTTGTACAGTAATATCAGACACGATTTGGGCATCCAGGCGGTGAAATACTTCTTAGCAGCAAGGGGTACACACTTGTCAGAGAATACCAACTTTATCTTGGATGCCCTTGACTTCATACTACGCCACAATGTGTTTATGTTTGGGGGCCAGTGCTACCACCAACTCAGAGGAAGTGCGATGGGCACGGCGTGTGCGCCATCTTACGCCAATCTCTTCCTGGGTTGGTGGGAGGATACACTGGTCTTCAAAGAGGACCTCTCCTTTACGTCACATGTGGTTTTCTGGGGCCGTTTTATTGACGATGTGCTAATATTATGGGACGGCCCCAGGGACCTTTTTGAGGGATTCGTAGAGGTCCTCAATACAAACCAAATTGGTATGCACTTTACTTTCGAGGTTCAGGAAAAAAAACTATCTCCTTTCTTGGCCTGCGGATTAGTAAAGATGAGGATGGTGCACTCCAAACAGAAATATTTCGAAAACCAACAGCTACAAATGCTCTGTTACATTGGAGTAGTGCCCATCCGAAATCTCTAAAAGCTGGCATACCAACAGGTCAGTTCCTGCGGGCTCGCAGGAACTGTTCCTCTGAAAACACCTTTGAGGAGGAATGCGGCCTTTTACGTAACAGGTTTGCACAGAGAGGTTTCCCTAGACATGTTGTGGATAGGGCATATGACAGAGCCAAGACCACCCCACGTCCAGACACATTGATCACTAAACAACGACCAATGACTACCAGAAATGCCCCTAGGCTTATTGGTTCTTTTTCGAAACAGTCCCATAAGATTTTTAATATCTTGGAAAGATATTGGCCCATTTTACATCAGGACAAAGAGTTGACTAAATATTTACCTACGAGGCCATCAGTTACATATCGCTGCACAAAAAATCTGAGGGACATACTCGTTCACAGTACCTTCTGTGAACAGACACAGGCACGACCAACATGGTTACCCCCCAAACCAAATGGATCCTACAAATGTGGCCACTGTAAGGCTTGCCCATTTATGCCAAAAACAACAACTTTCACATCGAGTAAAAATGGGAGAACATTTTCTGTCCTCTCGTTTATCAACTGTAACACTCCAGGCCTTGTGTATGCCTGCAAGTGCAATTGCAATCTGATGTATGTAGGATTAACAACTAGACCTTTGAAACAACGGGTCCTGGAGCACATTGGGGACATAAAAAACAAGAATGACACATGTGTGGCACGGCACATGAATAGTGTACATCAAAGTAGACCTTTTGAAATTAAATTCTGGGGGGTCCAAAAGTGGTCCATGGGGTTACGAGGTGGGGATTTGGACAAGAAGTTGCACCAACTTGAGGCAGGTTGGATCTATAGATTAGAGACCCTGGCACCAAGTGTTCTTAATGAAGATTTTGCTCTGTCAAGTTTCCTCTAGCAATACAAAAGTAACCACACATGCATTTGTACCCACATACGTACCTCCTGTGTGGGCAGTGTGGGGGCGCTTTTCCACACATCGCACTCGGATCACACTAATGGAGAGTGCTGCCGCGGTTTCCATGGGTTTATGTCCCTTGCGATTTGCGGTCATGGTCAGGTCGCAAATCGCGGGGTAGTGAAGATAGGCCCTGACACATCTTGTCAATTACTTTTAATCATTAAGCATTTCTTATTTACATGCCTGTGATCTATGTGTGTTCTTTCTATATTCGTCATACGACAATGATCATCTGTGCACGCACCACCATGTCCATACATGCTCCACCCAAGTTTCCATGTCTCAATTTTCCACCTTTCTTTGCCCTGCCAGATACCTTAAGGAGCCCATTCCCAGATGCCCTGCTACATGTATCACTAGAGCTACTGTTTCCCCACCTCTTTGTGAGGTGTATTTATGCAGTGGCATACAGGCGGGGGGTTTCTTCGCAGTGACTATCTGTCCACACAAATATGTTTTTATTGGTCCCCAATACATCTTTGGGATGCACATATTCTGTGTATAATTGGAACTGTAGCTTCCCTTGCCCTCTTGAGAGATATACTCTATTATGCAGGCTGGGCTCATGCATCAACTTCACCATCTGCACAAAGATGTGTTACACTGCACAACTTGTGCTATATGGGAGCTGCTGCTTTCCCTGCTCATTTGTGTAGCTTTACTGAGGCACTGCTATGTGGGCAATGTATACATAGGGCTGCAGTTTGTACTCTGTTTACAAACAAATGGCAGAGCGCTGGTGTGATCAATCAGGAAGCTTGGACAGGCTGTTATGATAATAATAATAATAATAGTCAGAACATTTGTGTGGCCCTTTTCTCCTGTTGGACTCAAGGCGCTCAGGAGGCCACCCTGCAGTGTTGGGGGGTCTTGCCTTGAACTCCTTACTGAATAGGTACTTGACGTAGCCGGGGTTTGAACCCTGGCCTCCCGTGTCAAAGGCAGAGCTCTTGACCAGTACTCTATCCAGCCAGTACTCTATCCTGCCCTCTTCACATTACACAGGGCTGTGAGTGTTTGGAGCGTTGCTATGGCAGCACTCAGTCCCTGCAAACCAATCAGTGAAACACTAGGCGGGACTCCCCCTGCTGACATCACTTCCTCCACTATGATACAGCTGCAGCATGGAGAGGAGGCTGTATAACTCCATGCTGTTTGCCAGGCCCTGATGTTTAGAGGGTTAAACCTGGGGATGGTTTCTTCTGCCTGAAACATGGATGAGACAGTACTTGATGTGGGTGGATGCACACACAGGTGAGGCTGATACAGCCATTAGTGCTTGTATATAGGAGCAAAGAGTAGCAGGCGCTCCAGCTCTGTCTTGGGCTATATTGCTGTGGGACTTTTTTTTTTTTTTTCCATCATAAAGTTTTTTATTGGA
Organism: Hyperolius riggenbachi; assembly: GCF_040937935.1. Taxonomy (NCBI): domain Eukaryota; kingdom Metazoa; phylum Chordata; class Amphibia; order Anura; family Hyperoliidae; genus Hyperolius; species Hyperolius riggenbachi. Next base: position 388,207,802 of record NC_090650.1, on the reverse strand, counting down.
AAGAATGAATAACAGATAACATATCAAGCAAGAAAATTGTACAGTGATAAATGCATATTATACAATATCCGTAAGCATGTATAGTTGTATCTGCATATTATACAGTGTCAGTAATAATGCTTTGGGTTCACTGTGCTCCTCTTAACTGTCATTTACTTAACCCTTAGGGCTGACAGGGAGGGCACCTCCTATGAAATTAACTGGCGGAGTCAGGTGGCTCCATAGAGCCTCCGTCAGTCTCTTGCTAATTCCTAAGTATAGCAATGCAGAGTATCATGAGTAGGTGGGAGGTAGAATTAAAGAAGAACATATCATAAACAAAATCATAAACATACCCTATAAGAAGGGAACCTAACATTAACCAGTTCTGACAACAAGAGACAAGCCATGAAAATTGGTGTGATTTGGCGTGTGTATATATATATAGGTTCAAGGGGGGTTTCCACTATGGAGTGGATATATTTCTTAAGATTAAGCCCGTAGTGAGATTGGTCTTCTGCCTATACTGCTTGTAAATGGGAACAGAGTTGCCTTTATCGGGGGGATTGGAGGTAAGACCAGAAGTGTTGGGGGTTAAAATTCTCATTCGCTAGGGAGAGCCTGGCTCTGATTTTGTATTCCATGAGCAGGTTAGCTCTGGCATTAGCTAGCAGCTGGGAGATTTCAAATTTTTCCTGTGATTTCCAATTAGTTGTAATTAGGTGAAGAGCGCTTAATATAATGTGGGAGATGGTTGGTTGTATTGTCTGGGGGATGTTATTACAGTCCACTAGAAGGATGGCTAGTTGTGGAGTGAGGTGGAAGTCTGGCATTAAAGAATGACGTATCAGGCACTCAACCTCATTCCAGAGTTCTGATACTAGTGGGCATTCCCAAAACATATGGATGTAGGTTCCTATTTGATTGTTGCATTTCCAACATGTATGTGTCGCTCCTTGTGTAAAGGAAGCTATCTTTCGTGGGGTTATATACCACCTGTATAAGATTTTTCGTACCATCTCCCAGTGTGTGTTGCATTTCGAGATGGACGATATTGCTCTGTGGGATTGGAGGAGTTGGAGGCTTGAGATACTGATTTGTAGATCATCCGACCAGATATTAGCATATTTATTAAGTGCTGTTTGTGAATGTACCAGTAAAGCTTTATACCAAACTGATAACCCACCTCTGTAGTATCCCTTGTAGTTGAGCATGGTTGCGATACTGGGATAAAGTTTAGGAGGGGTTATTTTGAACCCTTTAATTATATGTAGTACTCTATGATATGTGAATATTTGCGTATGGCTTAGGTTATATGTCTGTACTAAACAGTTGAAGGATTTTACTTTATTCCCTATAAACAAGTCGTTTATATCAGTTATGCCTTGATTGGCCCAAGAATTGAGGTTGAGGTCTCGGGAGCAAAGTTCGAGGACTTTTATGTCTGCTTTGATTAATATGGAGGAGGAGGGGTCAGGGGGGTTTTTAGTGAAGTATTCCCATGAACGTAGGGTTGCTTGGATCGATAGGTATGGGGATTTAGGGGGTTTAGCGCCCATCTGAATGCTGAGAAGAAGATCTTTGAGGTCACACCCCAACTCATTTCGTTCAAAGGCCACCCATGGTTGGACTGCCGATGTGGACCACCAAAATCTAGTCATGTCTAGGTTTGCGGCATGGTAGTATGTTTTAATGCATGGGAGTCCCATACCTCCTAGTTGTTTGGATAATGTCATAATTTGGAAAGAGGTTCTAATTTTCTTACCCCCCCAAACATATGTATTGATAAATTTTTTGATATCTGTAAACCACTGTGTTTGGATAGGGATTTGGAGCGTGCGAAAAAAATACAGGATTTTCGGTAGGATGAGCATCTTAAAGGCTGCAATCTTTCCTGACCAAGAAAGCCATATTTTGGACATGCCTGCACATTCCTGTTTAACTACATATAGGAGTGGGAGAAAGTTGTATTTATATAATTCTGACGCTTTTTGCGTTAGTTGTATGCCTAAGTAAGACACCGCCCCCTCTGCCCAGGGGAACGGGAACCGGTGGGATATATGGTCATGCAGTTTTGGGGGTATATTTAGACCTAGGATGTATGATTTGTGGTTGTTTAATTTATATAGAGATACTGCGGAGAAGGTTTGAAGGTCTTGTAGTACAGCTTGGAGGGATGTTAGAGGGTTGGTTAAAATTAATGCCACATCGTCTGCAAAAAGACTAATGACATGGGTGTAGTCTTTGATTTTTACTCCTGTTATGTTGGGGTTGGAACGAATCTTTTGTGCTAATGTTTCCATAATTAATACAAATATAATGGGTGAAAGGGGGCATCCCTGGCGAGTGCCATTAGAGATGTTAAAGGGTTTAGATATAAAACCAGCTGCGTTGACCCGGGCAGAGGGAGCGGAGTATAGTGCCATAATTGCCGATAAAATCGTACCTGAGAAACCAAATTTGCAAAGGGTCGCTTTCAGGAATTGCCAATGAACTCTGTCGAAGGCCTTCTCAGCATCCAAAGTGAGGAGTAGAGAAGGCCTCCGACAGAGCTCTATGTGTCTCAGGATGTTGACCATGCGCCTGGTTGCGTCAGAAGCTTGACGGTTTTTAGTAAAACCCACTTGATCTATTGCTAAGAGAGAAGGGGTGACAATCATCAATCTATTGGCCAGGAGTTTAGCGTATATTTTCACATCGGAATTGAGTAGAGATATGGGGCGATAGTTTCCCATTTCAGTTGGGGCTTTCCCCGGTTTTGGGATAACTGTTATGAGAGCTTCTAGGTATTTCGCTGGGAGTGAGGCTGATTCAGCAGTGTCATTGAATAATTTCGTAAGGAAGGGGGAGAGGGTATCTGAGAAGGTCGTGTAATATTCATTGCTGAAACCATCAGGGCCTGGTGATTTATTATGTTTTAAGGACTTAATTACCTTGCTGATTTCTGAGGACGAAAAGGGCAAGTTTAATTCTTCTAATTGGTGGGGAGATAATTGGGGAAGGTTAATGGAGCCCAGGAACGAAGCGATAGTTTCCTCGGTTGGGTGTATGATGGTTTTGTCAGATATTAAATTGTAAAGCTTGGAATAATAGTCGCAAAACATATCTGCTATCTGTTTTGGGTTAGATATATTTTCCTTCGTTGCCGGATGTATTAGATTATGTATTTTGGATTTGGCTTGCCTATGTTTTAACATTTTGGCTAGGTATTTCCCCGCCTTATTGCCCTGGTAGTATGAATTGGATTTAAACTTTTGGAGTAAATGGAGATATTGGTCCTGTAGTAGTAATTTAAGCTCTTGTCTTAAAGTAAATAGGGCTCGCTCATTTTCTATCGTGGACGTTGTTTTGTGGGCTTTTTCTTTTTCGCTGATTTGTTTCAACAGGCTATCATATTTTTCCGTCCTTACTTTTTTGGTGAAGGCTCCCTGTTTTATAAGCAAGCCTCGAATTGTTGCTTTGTGAGCAGACCAAATAGATGTTAGGGCCATGTTTGGGGTACTATTAACTTCAAAGAATTCTCTGATCTCAGAGGCTAACTTATCTTGAAAGGGTTTACTTAACAACAGTGTGTTATTCAGTCTCCAAAAATATGGTTTGTTCAGAGCGAGATTGTCGTCAAGTGAGATGTGGACAGGCGCATGGTCAGACCAGGTTCTCAGGCCTATGGATACTTTTAAAACTTTTTGCAATAGAATTTTATCAGTTAAGAAGAGATCTATTCTGGTATGAGTCTTATGTACTTGTGAGAAGAAGGAGTAGTCCTTTTCTGAAGTGTGTAGTATTCTCCAGGGGTCATACAGATCATTCCATCTCATTTGCTATGAGAATCGTTTGCTGGGGTTTTTTGGCTGATGTGTCTAGCTTAGAAGGGCAGGCATTAAAATCTCCTCCTATTAGGAGGCGTCCCTGTTGCAGTGGTTTAATCTTTGAGCATAATTTTTGGAGGAATGTTCGTTGGGCTGAGTTAGGGCTATAGATAGCTACCAGAGTTAGTAATTCATTGTTGATGAGGCCTACAAAGATTATGTATCTCCCTTGCGGGTCAAGAGTGACAGATTTAGGTTCCACTTTAAGGTCACTGTGGAAGGCCATTAACACTCCTCTTTTTTTTTTTGAAAATGTACTGTGGTATATTAACGGATAGGAGGGATGTTTGCAAAGGCTTGTATGTTTTTCTAATAAGTGCGTTTCTTGTGCAAATATAATATGTGATTTGAATTTTTTAACCTCAGACCAGAATAGATGTCTCTTGTACGGAGAGTTAAGGCCTCGAACATTATATGAAGAAATATTTAAAGGCATTTGTAATGATGGTGGCTGCTATCAAAATATAGTAAAACTATAAAGAAGGCATATATCTTTAAAATAATTGTTTCACCATGGACACGGGCTATCCTTTTGGCAATAATATGTCTCCCAGAGAGAAAACAAGTAGTATAGGTGTTAGAGATACTATAAATCAGGCTGGTGATAAACATCTTAAGTATAGAGAAATATATAGACACTAACGTTGTCAGACGAACATACAGGTTATAACAAAAAGAGATTCTGAATGCAAAGTATAGGAGTAAAGTTTTACTCTCTATATAGTACTGAAATAAGTGTGGCATAGTTCAGAAGCGCACACTTCAAACTGTGGGGGGAAAGTGTTGACTCTGAAAGTTTACAGAGTGCTGGCCTTTCAGTGCAGAAGTATGTAGCTGTTTATTGCCTCCTTGTGGGTAGTTATTTCTTCTTTTGGGTACGCCATTCGTGCACCAGCTTAGATCCTCCAGGATGGTAGGGGGGTGGAGCGGAAGCTTCTGGGACAGAAATACAGAGCTGCTTGAAGAGTTTGTGTCCTGTATCAGAGGACGTTACTGCGTAGTGTTTGTTGTTGTATGAGAAAAGTAACTTGGTAGGGAAGCCCCATTTGTATTGAATTGAAAGATCCCTAAGTGCTTTGGTGAAGGGCTGTAGGGCTTTCCTTTGTTGCAGGGTGTGGGCAGATAAGTCAGCAAAGAGGTGGATGTTAGCGTATGGGTCAGGTAGAGAGCCAGATTTGCGTGTAGCTGTTAACAGGTCTTCTTTTACCTGGTAAAATAGGAAACGGGCTATCACATCTCTTGGAGTTGAGTCAGGTAGGTATTGAGGTTTGGGGAGGCGATGGGCCCGGTCTATTGTAAGTTCTATCTCAGGGGTATCCGGCAATATTGCTTTAGTGAGAGTCTGCAGATAATGTTTAAGATCAGAGGGTTGGATTTGTTCCGGAATTCCCCTAAATTTCAAATTATTGCGGCGGTTCCGGTCCTCCATGTCTGCAGCCTTAGCTTTCAGCCATTCAATGTCAGTAGATTGAGATGTAGAGGAATCCACCACAGCATTGTGTTCTCTAATGAGGTTTCCTATGGCGTCTTCCGTGTGAGATACTCTGTCCCCCAGTTCATTAATTTCAGACTGCAAGTTGCCTGTTATGACAGCCATGTCTGCTAATAGGGAAGATCTAAAGGTCATAAGGATGTCCTTAATGAAGGCCTGTGTGGCTGGGGTGTCTGCCGCTGGAAAAGCCTCTATGGAGAGTGGGCCTGATATAGTGGGTAGTAGGGCAGGAGGAAGGCTTACCCGCTCTTGTGAAGTGTCTCTCCGTGGTCTAGACTTAACCGGGCTGTCTGAGGGAGATGTGTGGTCTGATCGCTCTGCTTCTGAGCGGTGGGCTGCTTCTCCGCTTCTGGGGTCAGCTGTTTGTCGCTGGGATGCGGCTGGGTCGGCGCCATCTTGAGCCTGTGTGGGGCGGCGGCTGCCTCGCGGCTGGAAGAAATCCAGGAGCTTTTTGGGTGGTTGCGGAGATTTCTTCCGCTTATTTGTGCCGGCAGTATCCATGGCTTCTTCCTCTGCCATCCTGGGCTGGGTTCTCTGCGGTAAGGAGATGCTTTTAGCCGCTTTTCTTCTGCACTGGAGCGGGAGCTCGGCTACAGCGCGTCCGTCTTCTCTGCTGCGTAGGCCACGCCCCTTGCTGTGGGACTTCTTGTGGTGGGGGGATACTTTTTATGATTTGTACACTGTGTGTTCTATTTCCTGACGAAGCTCTTGTTTTATAGAGTGAAACTAGTCCTAGTTGAATGACACTAGCACTGTAAATTGTATATATCACCCATTTCTACCCCAGCTCTATACCTTCTGTGAAGGCATTTGTTTCATGGCTATAATACTACTGTGTAGGAGCATACAGGTCTCTCTGTGATTGATGGCAGTCTCACACTTAGCCTCCATCACAGTTATGTTACCATACTCCTAATTTGCCATGTGCTTTTGCAATTACTTTTAACAGTACTTTGCCGTGGTGGGACTAGCTACACCCCAGTATCCTCTGACTGATTGCCAGCACTGGGGGGGATCAGCAAAGACCTCGCACCTCACAGCAACGTATTTTTATTTCTTTCGTGCATATATATGTGTATCAGTACTTAAGTGAGACTGACAGTTATGACACTTGTGTCAAGTCTCTCCCCATACTTGTATATATGTTTTTTGGAGACCTGTTGATCACTGGTTTACAAGACTACAATCCAGCTGATTGACCAGTGACTCCTCATGTCACTTATTTTGTACATATAGGTTAGGTCCTTGTTGGGACATAGTTTGTGAATAAATATTACCTGTACTCCCATTTGGTTTGTTTATGCTAGAAAAACTAGAATCTGTATGGAAAATACCAAAGATGCTACGGAGCAGTGTCTTAAGTAAGAGGCGCCCATGGCACATGCCATACCCGAACCCCCAAAGATAGGCCTCTGCCAGTAAGAATTTTTTTGCTTGTTTTTTTTTTTTTTTTTTTTTTTTAGCCGGAAAAGGAATGTTGGACTTCAAGAAGGTCCTACTTAGGATTATTCCATAAACACAATTGTTAATCTCATCATTTTATTCTCACTTCAGGTTTACTTTAAAAGCTCCAAAGACACAGACAGGCTCTGGCATGAACTTACAGCCAAAATTAAATATTATCCAAACAATCAACATCACCTCATAAGTTTCCTTCATTTTCTAATTGCTCTAGTAAGTAAGTTTACTAGCCACCTAGGAATTGTATGAACCTTTCACTCCATGAAACGTGTGATAATACCAGAAAATGCTACAGTATTTATGAGTGTGATTATCTGAAAAGCATCTGGGAGAAAAAAAAAAGGTTTTAATTCAGTATGAGAGCCATAAGCAACAAATCCTGAGTCAACACCAACACAGCTAGGAAGAAAAGTGTGAAAAGTTTTAACTGAAAGCAAGCCAGATTGACCATGGATATGTCCCACCAACATCCCATGACAATCATGCCATAATTTGCAAAACAAAAATGAATCCAGCTCTATAAATTGTAAAGACTTTCACAGATTACTGCCAGATAAGAAAATGTTCTCATACCTGTTCTGTCACAGCAAGTACAGAATTATAAGTATTTAAAAAAAACAAAAACTCAATTTCACTAGAGAGGAGCAAACCAGAGTTGTTCGATTGGAATTCAATGTTGTGTTGCCGTTTTACAATGGAAGACTTTACAGAGGGCAGACATTTACAAATATAAAAACCTAAAAAAAAAAAAAAAATAATTCTAAATTCTCTTCCCTGCAACATTTGTGAAAAAGGCCTCCCAGAATTCTCATCAGCTCGCACAACTTGCTAACTGATTTTCACAGAATTATTCATCACAGTGTGATGTCATGACCAAGGTCCTGACTGTTTGCGGTCTGTAAACCTCAATGCATTGTGGAAAATAACAGCTTTTTCCAACTGCCAGGCAAGCAATATTCCTTCTGTGCATACAACTCTCAGTAACGAACATTCCATACAGATCACCTGGCAGAATAGTTTATAGGGCATTCCTCAAGCCAAATACTTTTTTTTTTTGTTTTAATACTCTAATTCCCTAAAAAATAAACAAGCCTCGCCCACAGCTTCTCAGAGTGCCTTGGCAGACAGTAGCAAGGGCTTACAGGAGCTCAGTCTGGGCAGGAGGAGTTGGAGGTGTTACTAGCCATTGATTTCAGAGGCAGAGGGAAGGACGGAGGAGGAGAGGGGACTGAATTTACACTCAGGCAAGCTGATAGCATCTCCAGCCCTTAGCCTGTGACAAAAAGAACATGGCTGCCCTCACTGTATCACAGGAATAAATAATCATAAACTTTTGAAACTTTTGCAGTTAGATATGCCGTGTAAACTATCTAAATGTTAGATGAGATATATAGACAAGTTACTTGTTATAGTTAGTTTTTCATCTCGGATCAGCTTTACGTTTCTTATTTATAAATATTGTTTGTTTTGTTTCTTATGCTGCACAAACTAAAAAGAAAAAATCCCTACAGAGGTGGGACATTCATTTTGCCCCATTGATGTATTTTTGTCTGCAATGAATGATCATGAGTCACCTGAGCACCACAATTATCTCAGGATATCCAAGTTCAATCAAACCCAAGAGGTCTGAATCGGATCCCTATGTGTCTCAACCAATTAACTTATCCCTAGTCATGACACGGCGGTCTGGAATAGTTCGGCAAAAAGCCAATTAATGGAAACATTCTTCATACTGCACAAAATACCTGTCAAAATATTGAGGACTTCCTTCACCGGTGATTTCCTCCACGCCTTCACAAGTTCTCTTCCACTCTAAAGGTTAAAGCAGTCACATGCAGGAGCCCTTCTGCAGAGTCGGAGGGTGATATTATTTTACCCAACAGATGACCCATAAACTGAACCTTAAAATATGGAACACTCTTCGACACTTGTCATTGATACAGCAAGCCTGTTACTCCTCACAGCTGTCACAACAGCTCCCCAGAATGTTCTATTCATCAGTAACTCTTCAGAGAATTCATATATCACACTGCCTTGCCTGGAGAGACCTTAAACTTACAACTATTCGCCATCAATGCGAAAAAAGAAAATATTGCTTATAACCCGGCAGAACGCGTAGATTACTACCAAGCTATTATATAATTTGACAAAAGCTAATCTGCTACTCAGAAGTTGGTGGAAATTACATAGATTTTGTTAACCTATACCAAAGCTGTGTGGGATGGAAGATTAGGACAGAACACACACAGAGGAAAAATAAAGACAGAAAAATTTAATAAAAAAAATGTCTTGAAAAATATTCAACATTTGTAACGCAACAGTCAAAAATATAATAAGGGAAAAAAGAAGCCTGGACTAGTTTGAGACAGAAAATTTAGTAGGGTCAAATGGTAAGAAGGAAAATGGACAGGAAAATTCATTGCCATAGATACATTATGTGTGATTGGTCCAGCTCCCTCATTGAATAGCCTGCACACAAAGATGTAAAAATAAAAAAAAAATGTAAAAACTGCTTAGCTATTAATCCTTCAACTGCCAGCAAGGATGGATGGATGGATGGATGGATGGATGGATGGATGGATGGATGGATTTGTTTTTTTTAAAGGACACTTGAAGTGAGAGAGACATGCCATATTAATTTATTTCCTTTTAACCAATACCAGTTATCTGGAATCCTGCTGATCTCATTTGCTGGAGTAGATTCTGGATCACAAGCCTGAAACAAGGTAATCCAATCAGTCAGAAACAGCTAGTCTGCATATGCCTGTTCAGGGTCTATGGCCAAAGCCCCATCTACACGATACAATTCCACATGTGATCGATCAAATTCGACTGGATCGATTAAATCCAACATGTCCGATCGGGACTCAATCGATCGTGTGATCGATTTTTGGTAGTTATCAATGCAAAACCGACCACACTAGCGATCGAGTCCCGATTGGACATGTCGGATTTAATCAATGCGATCAAATTCGACTGATCGCATCTGGAATTGTAGCGTGTAGATGGGGCTTTAAAAGTATTAGAAGCAGAGGATCGACAGGACAGCCAGGCAATGTGCACTGTTTAATATGAAGTTAACATGTCAGCCTCCATATCCCTCTCATTTCAGGCGTCCATTAAAAAGCTGCATGCCAGTGCCAGCTATGTTTGAATTGTGTTTAATAAATTCACATTAGAAAGGATTGTCACAGAGTTGCAAATAAACTTGAGATAGAGATATGGTAATTATGATGCATAATTATGCCAATTATTCTGAAAACTGAGAATGTAAATGGACTAATGACATCTAGCAGTAAAAGTTACATATATTTGCAGTAACATCTAATTCTGCCTGAACTTTGAATTATTTGAATATTTCAAGTAGAAAGTTGGCACGGAGGCAAAATTTTGTACTACAACACCATTAGACATCCATAGCCAATGGATGTGAAAGCACAATTTCTACAGCAGTTTAAGGGTTAAGCATCAACATAATAAAAATGACAGCAGGTATACTTTACAGAATATGAGAAACAGTTACTTTTACAGCTGTAGTTAGGTAACCTAAGCGTTGGTCAAAGCATTAAAACCAAAACTGAAGATGTTGCTTAAATCGGATAAGAACTCTTGTACAGCACACAATGAAAAGTCTTTATTCCACATATAATATAAACAAATGGGTACAGCGCTGTTCAGCTCTTTATCCATTTACTCACAGTATTTTTACTTATACCTATTGGATTATTGACTTTTGTATTAATGATCAGTGAGCGCTAATTATATGAATCTTAATTTATTCCACATATAGTTGATGAAGAAATTAAGTTCATTGTGTTCTGTGTTTGTTTAGGCAAAGTAAGGTTTATAATTAGTTCTCATCAGAAATTGTTAATAGACTGTCGACCAATCACTATATAATTTCAATTCTATTAGATATTGACTCATTCCTACTTTACATGATGCAAACAATTTTATTTCTCAGCAGAAAACTATCAAGTTTCGATTGAACTGCATCCACTGTACTTCTTGATCCAGTGAAGCATTATGGGCCATTGATTCCCCCATCTCATATGCTTGTTGTGTAAGTAGAACTCCGCTCACAGACTCCGTCCACCAACAGTGCAGGAAAAACAGGCTGCTCAGACCCAAAGTCCAATAGTGTAGAATGTGAATTCCGCACGATGCTGGTAGAATAAGATTTGCTATGATTAAGGGCGTGTAACGTCCAAAACATGTCAGCATGTGGTGATGGTTTTTAGCCTGTCATGTACGTGATTCAATAAAGCAAATCTGATTCTACCAGCATCGAGCGGAATTCACTTTCTACACCATCTCATATGCAAGATGTCTGATTAGACATTTGATTGATTAACCTTCCAAAAAAAAAAAAATTGGATATGCTGGAACAACAGATAACAGGCAGATTATATCTAAAGATCGCCAATACACCTGTTGATCTCTCTCTGATCAGATTCAATCTGGTGGCAGATCTATTGACTTCCCTTTACACTGCAGGGAAAAATCATCCTAGTTGCACACTTAGGGCCTGTACACACTGCTGCGCTTGCGCTACGCTTTTCAAATCGCACACGCTTTTTAATCGCAAGGTCTTTTGAAAAATAATGAAAATCGTGAAGACCTGTACACACTGGTGCGATGCGCTTTTTTTATTCTCATGAAGGCTTGCGATTTTAAAAGCGCAGCAGTGTGTACAGGCCCTAAAAGTCCACAAGGACAAGCCCTACAAGTACTAAATGTCTTGTTAACATAAAATAAAACAGTGTGTACAGTGGGTACTCGTGGTTACGAGTATTGCCCAGTGGAGACCTATGAAAATAATTGACAGATCACTGACATGTATTAGGTGGTCTTTGCGCTCCAGTCCCGTGGCATAGCCGAACGTCGGCGGGGCAACCGATATACAACTGGAGCCATCCCCTTAATCCGGCGGATATGACGTCAACGGGCCGGCCCCGCATATGACGTCAAAGTGCCGCCCTTGATCCCCGCCGGCATTCGGCTATGCCACAGGGAACTGGAGCGTGGATAGGAGGGGCGGAGTCTACACGTATGATACACATACCGCCGCCCCCTCAAAGATTCACTTGTACACGCCCTCCTCTTCCCTGACGTACTGTGGCTACTGAATCTACGGATATTGGGTGGCCCCCTGGGACTCTTGACACGCCCCTTCCACACTTGCATGGGACACTTCCACCTACGCAATGGAACATGTGATCAGCATTATTATGCTGAGACGTGGGTGCGCATACACACACCTGCTTCATTCACATGAAGAGGACCCAGCATGAATTATGCTATTGAGTGCACGCCCACCACACGCAGTGGGCCGCATCAGGTAATCTCTTTCTTTATTTAAACCCACGCCAGATGCAGCGTCTCCAGCTCTGACAGGGGCTACTATTATGGAGGACATGCTGCACTAGGTTGGTGGGACTGTGTATAAATGTATATATTGTGTACTGTATATATGTAAAGAACTTACTGAGAAAGCTGTTTGGTGAAACATGTTTAGGTGATAGGCATAGCACTGTACATACATAGGAGCAGCCTGTATGTCCCTCTCCTGATTTTCACATGGTTCTGGAGGAGAAGACTAAGAGCGCTGTGAATAGTCAAATTACTGTTTTTTAGCTACAACACAGCGTATCTAGTTCCCCCTAAACTGTGTGGTGGAGCCTGCCAAACCTGACCTAGGGATAGCTACACACTTATCCCCCACCACATTATAGGGGTTGAGGGGGATTAGCAAAGATCCCCTAGTACATGTCAGTGACCTGTCAATTATTTTCACAGGTATCCACTAAGCAATCCACGTACGTTCCCTGGTACGTAACCTTCTTGGGTAGTGCATGTAAAAATGATCCTAACATAGCCGCCCCCTGCTGCGCCTGTCCCACCTATATGTTACAGCCCCACCCCCCTCCTTTTCCCATGGTGAGTGTTGAAAGTTCACCTGTCATGCCGGCATGAATCCTTTTCTCCTATGTTGTCAATGCAAACGCATGTAATACATGACACTGGAGCATGTGGTGATGTCACTACACATGCCGGAGTCACATGGTGCAGGCGCGTGCGGTGACAATTAAAAAAAAGTTGACAGACATTAGAGGAGGCGAGGATTCATACCAGCATGACAAGTGAGCCTTCAACACTCACCATGGGCACGGAGGAAAGGGCGGGTTGGGACATACACTTGAGGGGACACTGGTCAGGTGTCGGTCGGTCAAATTCAGATTTTCCAGCATGTCCAAACAGATACTTTTGACTGATTACAGCCAGAAATCAACGGAAACCATCGATTGGGTGGCCATGCTGTGGCATCGTTATCTATCAATCAGTTTTAATCATTATGATAGTATCGGCTGGATATGAATGCTGAAAATTGAGTTGTATGTGCACACAAAAAGATTGATTTGTGCAGAAATACATTAAAAAGAAAACAAATCTAAGGCTAGCTAGCTTATTGCTGTAACTCTCACTTCTAAATAAAGCAAGTAAAAGAGAATTTGAAGCTAACAAAATAAAAGAGAGGGAAGGCTCTGGGTCCTATAGAGCCTTCTCGTTCCTCCTATGGTGCCAGTGTTCCAGCACTGGATCCCCAGTTAGCAATCTCCCACCGATGGGTCGGAGACTGCTCAGGCCCACCGCTGTGATAGACTTTGGCAAACTTCAGCAGCCTGAGTGCTCCTGAAGACAGCTGCACCGCACTGTGCATGTGCGAGTGCACATTCTCGCGCACTCGCAGTACGGAGTGGTCAGCTTCGGGGGCACTCGGGCTCCCAAGGATAGCGGAAGCCTGTCATAGCGGCGGAAGTTACCCATCGGTTGGAGATTGCCAACGTGGGATCCAGCGCTTGAACATGGGCACCGTAGGAGGAACGGGAAGGCTCTATAGGACCCAGATCCTTAGGTGAGTATCTGTTTTTTTGTTTTGTTTTTTAGCTTCAGATTCTCTTTAACAATTGAATTTACTATGATCAGATGCGTTATTTTTATCAGAGGGGAAAAAAAAAAAAAAAAAAGTTTTGCGCATATGGCCTCTTAACCACCCTGGCGTTTTGATTTTTTGCGGCACTCGGCCGCGGGTGGGTTTCTTTAACCTAATTTTTTTTTCATCATGTAGCCTAGCGCTAGCTATACGATTCCCCCCTCCCCACGGCACCCCGACCCACCAGCGGTTGAGATATCCACCGCGGCGGGAATGGACGAGCTGAGCTCCTCTGTAACGCTAAGGTGGTTAATTTCTAGCGAGTTATAATTGGCTCATCAAGCCAGAGAGACAAGGCTAATCTAAGTAGGGCCAGTGGATTGTCCACTCCCAAAGGAGAACATCATCATTATCCAGCATAAAAATGATTTACATGCCATTACTGTAACTCACAGGAGCTCTTAGCTAGACGTGAACATTTTCCACCGTTTGTCATGCTGCAATTACCACCGCAAATTAAAAAAAATGCCAGCGCTGCTTAAAGCTTTTATTTTTCTTCATCAGCAGAGGCAAGGATCCCAAACTGCAGTGGGCAATTTTACACCACACCTACACAAATATGCCCGGCTATTAAAAGGAATTTAGAAGAATTTCAAAATACAGACAGTCATTACATAACTGCTCAGCCAGGAAAGAAAAATTTGATGTGGGAGATGAGTCAATAAAAGGGGTAAAAAAAAGACAGTAAACAGGCTGTAGATCTAAGCAGAAAACCAAGGAAGTGCATTTCCGCCAGGCTGTCTACACATAAAAAGCTTTGGCAGGGAATTAAAAAAGATAATTATTACAGTTGACTTTCATTTAGGTAAACTGTACAAGGATAGAGCAAAAAGTACTTAAAAAAATTTTTTTATTCAACAATTTACTAAACATGGAAACATTAATTGCACCATAAACACAACCTCTTTGAAGACGTTCGGAATCTGCTAGTGCAAGAGGTCCTTATTATAGTTTCAGTTACCTCCTCTCAAAGGTAACTTTTCTCAATCAAGAACGGAATAGAAGTATACCCTCTTTCCCCAAAATTAAAGGGGAGCTGAAGTGAGAAGACTATGGAGGCTGCCATATTTATTTCCTTTTAAGGTTATTCTCCAGGGGGGTTAAAAAATAAAGTCTGACACTTAACTGGGGCTTGCATCAGCCCCCTGTAGCTGTAATGTCCCGTGCCGTCCTCCTCCGTTCCGCCGTTCCCACTGCCGTCCTCGGTCTAGCAGGCATCGCATCCAACTGCGGCTGAAAACTTCATACTGCGCAGTAAGCTTCCGATGATGCGAGTGGGAGCGCGCATTATTCATCTTGTTAGACAAATAATTGCCCGGTGCTGGCGAACGGCAGATCGGAGGAGGACGGTGCGGGACATTAGAGCTACAGGAGGCTGATAGAAGCCCCAGGTAAGTGTCAGATTTTATTTTCAAACCCCCCTGGAGAATCCCTTTAAGCAATACCAGTTGCCTGGCTGCCCTGCTGATCTATTTGGCTGCTGGCGTGTCTGAATACCACCAGAAACAAGCATGCAGCTGATCTTGTCAGATCTGACAATTATTATTGTATTTATAAAGCACCAACATATTACGCAGCGCTGAACAATAGATAAATGGGTTAACATACAAGGTAGGACATACAGGAAACTCAAAACAAAACAAGATCATGCAAATGATTTGATAACAGTACAGTGTCATAGGTCAAAATAGAGACCGTTTTAGTCCACAAGAGGGGCGATTGATAGTAGGATTGCATAATCAAGCTGGAAACAGGAGGAGGGCCATGCCTGAGGCTTACAATCTAACAACAATAGGCTTACAATAATGTCAGAATCACCTGATCTGCTGCATGCTTGTTCAGGATCTATGGCTAAAAGTATTAGAGGCAGAGGATCAGCAGGGCAGCCAGGCAATGTGCATAGTTAAAAAGGAAATAAATATATCAGCCTCCATTGCCCTCTTGCTTCAGTTGCCCTTTATGACATCCCCCAAACACAAGCCCTAGCAGGAATTTTGAGCATGCTCAAAATATAAGCCCTACCCCAAAAGTAAGCCATAGCGGCTGTAAGAGAAATAAGTATGGCAACTTGTGTTATTACTGGAGCCAATGGTCTCGTAGGCAGTGTAGTGATTGGCCCAATAAAGGAGTCATTGTGCCACCTGCGAGACCATCAGCTCCAGTAGAAACACAAGATGCTGTACTTCTTCCCAATACATAACATATAAATATAACATCCCTTGAAAATAAGCCCTAGCAAATCTTTTGGTGCAAAAATTACTAGCGAGAGCAACATAACTGCAAATAGACGGCGCTTCCGGTGAGGGGGGAGGAACGTCGGCGACAGCTTCCGTTGCACCGCTGATCCCTCTTCCGCGTGTGTACGCTGAGGGACCTGGCGACGAGCTGTCGCTTGCCTATCGCACACACTCACGTGTGCTGGCGACAGGCCACTTATGTAGCCCGTGAGTATGGGCCATTAAAGTATAACCACGGTATAGTGAAAATAACGTAATGAATAAAATTGCTATTTTTTTGTACAATATTAATTTATAATTTATAATTCACTGAAAGTTTGCCCATTGTAACATTTTTCCTCTCCCAGATTTATATCTTAAAATTTATCACAGGTGGCAAGATCTATAGCCCTGCCAGACGATGTGTGTACACAGAACTCTCAGTAACTAAACATCCCAAAAAAGGAAAAGTATGCTTGGCAGTTGACAGTATTTCCACCAATGCAACTAGGTTCAGACAGGAACTCTCAGGGCCATGGTTCTGACGTCACACTGTGGAAAGGAGTTCACCACATTATCATCCATACAGACCTTCCTAATCTGTTCGAGAACAGGTAAGATTTCTCATGGGAAAGGGGGTATCGGCTACATATTGGAATGAAGCTCAATTCGAGCTCCCCTTCAACACCCTCTGCCGCAGTGCACATGCAAGAAGATTCGGGTTCAGATAGCTAATAGAGACAAGGTTCCCAATGCACCAAACACTACTTTGCCTAATTCCCTCATCTTCAAGTAATCACAGGTGTAATTTGATCTCTCAGCTGTGTAAGCACAGAAATTTAGCAGCCTTGGCAGAGCAGCTAAAATGCAAACAAGTAAAAAAGGGACAAAATCGAGAGTCTGTGATTGTGAAGTATATTAGAAAGGTAAATAAAACAAATGAAAGGGTACTGGTTATCCTTTAGAGCAGTGAAAAAGTCCTGAGTTCAGGTCTGCTTTAACAGCTTAAAGTGCTTTCTGGCTCTAACATGGGACATACTGGCTGCTGAATGCTACATTACATTTCGGCACTCCTGCATTGGAAGAAATTTTACAGGGCAACGGCCCAGGACTATACATAGACACAGAGTGATACGAAGTAGTCTGGCGATCATAAAAAAAATAATAATAATATGGGTTACTTGGTGTTTACTCCTGCCTCTATTTATGATATAGGAATTTTGGCAAAGTAACTAATAAGGCTCGGAAATGGAACAACTCAAAACACTGACCTCAGTGCACCATGGAACACAATCCGCATTGATCCGTTTTCCACTTATTTTATTACCTGCTGAACACGTACATAAGGCTTTCCAGTTATGTCATGTTCCGACAATAATCTTTCTGGCGCTTCGCAGATCATGCCACTGGATTTTGTCACAATAGTTTATTCAGACCGTTTCACAAAAATAGTGCAGGTTTTACAAAAACATATTTTTGTCTACACTACTTATCCAAAACGCAACACTTTTAAAAAAAAGTCTGCAAGCCAATACTCATAAAAAGCAACGTGGTCCGATTAGAGAAGACGCCCACCGACGAATCGCAGAAGGAGAGTAAAACGTTACATGTCAGGACTGCTTGCACGTGTGTGTTTAATGGGAACCTATCACGTCACAAAATGTGACTATACTAACAATATTGGCGAAGATCAGGCTCCAAACCTTAAAATATAGGTTTGTGCACCTGGGAAGCCTGAGCACTACCAGATGCAGACAAGATAAAGTATTAAGCCAAGTACACACGTTACCGATCTTTAGTGATCATTTTGGGCAGCAGACTGGCAACGTTCACTGTACAAACACATTGTTCGGCTTCCGGCCAAGTGTTGTGCAAACCGCGACTCCGACTCCAACTCCGGGTACCCAAAATGGCTCAGACTCCTCGCCTCAGACTCTTTAACCTAATACTTAATAGGGCTGTGGATTTTGTACAAAAATCATCCGACTCCCGACTCCGACTCTTCCGTTCATGAAATCAACGACTTCGACTCCAACTCCGAGTGCACAAAAGTGCCCCGACTCCGACTCCACAGCCCTGGTTTACCGCCAAGCGTTCGGGACTCGTCGGCTAAATGCTCTCATTCAAGTGAAGGAACGTTTAGCATCGTGCGTTTACTGTCGATTGCGCAAATGCGGCATTCCGATCCCGATTTACCGCGTCATTTCAGCCAGCCCTAGAAGCCACATGCGCCGTCTCTTGCGGGGACGAAAAACGCTGATCACGACGAGAAGCAGAGTATCGCCGCTCTCGAACGAGACGTCACCTGATGAAGCGGCTTCTGGCCGCCCTGACGCCGCGAAGCGTCCGTGTGAACCAGCCCACTCTGGAGGAACCCTGCAAATAACTTTTGCATCTCAAGGGACCCCTGCAAACAATTTTTTGGTCTCGAGGAACCCCTGCATTTATTTTTCCGGAGGCATGGTCTTTAAAAATAGGTGAGGTTCATTTCACTACCTATTACACTGCCACTCATTATACTGTGCCCATTATTATTCTGACCCCCAATTTAGTGCTTCTTTTTACCATTCCCCCTATTATAATGTGCTCTGTTATACTTCCCTCACGTTGAGGTAAAATGCCAAGGAACCCCTGCAGAGTCCTCAAGGAACCCTGGTTGAAAAAGCCTGAGCTAGATGGTCACTACTACGGAGCGCAGGGCGGCACCGTCTGGAGGCACTAATACACATTTTACATTTCTAGATAAAAGGATTATGAACAATCATGCCCCTTCCTGTTTCAATCTGTAGAGCAAATATTTAGGGACACATTTCCTGACCCCTACTGGTCACAGATAGGGTTGCTCATGACTAAAGGGGCAGTTCCTAGCATCAAGCCGTAAAAAAAAAAATTAAAGCATTACTGGTCATTATAGGAAATGCTTCACTGCACCAAAATACCTTTGAGTTCTCAACAAAAAGCTATAAAACAAGTGTCGGTTACATATAAAGATAAAACATCATTGTTTCATACCTTGTCTTCTTTAGAAAGCCAATTCAGATTCTTTACTTTTAAATAAAGTTAACACCCACATGCCTCAACCAATCATGCCACAGAGAAAATAATTCTCCAGCTAACACCATTTATAATTAGTATGCTGTAATAGCACAGAGGCAAGAAAGCTACAGCTTGAAATCCAGAACACAATGGCTTTTGGATATTTATGCAGGAACAAGTGTGGCTGAAACTAAGTTCTGGTTTGATACCAGTTTTTAGGGGGAAGGATATGGAAAGCATAGAAGCTTCCTGTTTCCCATATGGCCCGCCGTTCCGGCCCTTTCTTCAGATCAAGCACTTCATAACTAGTCGAATCCCAAAGGAGATTCGAGGAGTTACGCATCCTTTCTGTGCATTCATGTACTGGACTCACTTATATGAAACAAACTCTTGGGAGCACCCTCCAGGCTCAAAAGATAAAGTGTGTGCCAAGATCCTAGCCCCTATACCACAAGGGGCAAAAATGCAACAGTTCCTGGAAGGATCGGCACCACACAAAAGGTTGTATACATAAGCTCTTTAGATCTTTATTGCATTAAAAAAATGACAAGGCAGCGACAGCCCGCTGTTTCGGCCTGGTGTGGCCTTTCTCAAGTTGCCAATCTGGTCAAATGCATTTGACCAGATTGGCAACTTGAGAAAGGCCACACCAGGCCGAAACAGCGGGCTGTCGCTGCCTTGTCATTTTTTTAATGCAATAAAGATCTAAAGAGCTTATGAATACAACCTTTTGTGTGGTGCCGATCCTTCCAGGAACTGCTGGACTCACTTATATGCAGTAGTGAGGCACTCATCATCTGAACTATTTGGGGACGTAAGAAGTTTGAAGAGCTCAATTAGTTAGGGAGAATGGTGGAATGACAGGAGCAGGACGGAGGAACTCTATGCTATCCGGAGTCTTTCCTCTACTAATTTAAAGGAAACCTAAAACTAATGAGGTCTCAGGTTTTTTTACTTACCTGGGGCTTCCTCCAGCCCCCTTGAGGCCACTACTGTCTCCCACTGGACGGCCCAGTACTCTGGCCAAATCGTGTGAGCTCCACCGTCCCGCTCCTGCTGCAAGGAGTGTTCTATGCCTGTGCAGCAACTACTGCACAGGTTGCAGACCACACCCGCCCAAAGGAGCGTGACAACTTGGCAACAATACCGAGGCATCCAGTAGGACACAGGAGAAGACCAGGAAGACAGCGAGAGACCGAGCGGCTTCAAGGAGGCTGGAGGAACCCCCAGGTAAGTATAAACCTGAGACCTCTTTGGTCTCAGGTACACTTTAAGTGACAAACCTGAAGTGAGTTCTCAGTTCATGTTTACTTTAAATGAGTTTAAAAAAAAAACAAAAAACACACACACACACAGAAACCTGTGCCACACACCGCGATATTAAAAAAATAATACTTTTTTTTCCCTACAAGTACACTTTAAACGTCTTTAGTGGTAAGGGGTTGGAATGCCAACAGAAAAGTCCCAACACTACCCTGTGAAAGAGCAGAAACTCTCAGTTACAATTGCCAGGTGTCCAGGCTCTGAGCAGGTAGACAAATCATGACACTGGTTGTTCGTAGGCTAATAACCGACACCTTTCAAATGTAATTATTGTAGAAACAGAAGAGAATGGAAAGTGGTGTGATGCTAGAGCTACGATTTTTGGCCTGAAGCAGAAAACTAAAATAGGTTTGTGGAATGTGAGAACTTTGGCAGAGACAACAGGACTTACACAAGCGAACATATACAGACCTAATATTTTAGGACTCAGTGAAGTCAGATGTTCAGACTTTGAGAAGCTACGTAAACAAGATGGCGTCACTTTTCTTGGCCTCCGAGTCAGAAGAAATACAGAAAGCAGCAATGGGGTAGGTTTGGTGCTAGGTAGACAAGCAATAGTTATAGCAACCTATATAATGTATATTGGAAAATCAAAAAAGGCCGCCGATAGCCCATTTTAAAACTAACATATCAAATACAGAATGGGCCAGTTTTATGAGCCCACTGACGTAGATGACACTTCACTAAAGGAAACCTTCGATGAAGGCCTATAACAAATAATGTATATCATTATTGATACCGCACAAATTTTGGATGTAAAATTTGGGGGTTGGCTCACCTGCAGGGGATATGCTATGTGCAGGCCCCTACTGAGAGAGCACAACATTAAAAGTGTGTAGGAAAGGATAGCTACAGTTCTTCCCTCCAGCTTTCATCCTCGGAAGATTGAACTGGCCACTAGATCGCCAGGCTCACTGAGGTCACATGACAGTGAGCCTGGATCTCTAGCAGCCAGTTCAGAACCTGCCAGGGAGATGTGAGGATGCAAGCCAGAGTTAGGTGCAGTGCACACCAAAAACCTCTGCACAGGGGTCAGGAACCTTTTTGGCTGAGAGAGCCATAAACGCCTCATATTTTGAAATGTAATTCTGTGAGAGCCATACAATATGTTTCAAACTGGCAAAGTGTGCTTGCGCAGCAGAGGGCTCACATCCCTGTTGCAATGGTGATGTGTATACAGTTGTTCCACCGGGCAGCGGAAGTGTCAAACATGTCTTTAGCTTCTCTTGGGTTTCAGCAACATCAGCAATTTCCCTGAAAGCCAGACGGGAGAAATACCGACTAACAGCTTGTACAATAAGCTATTTGATTTGGGAGTTGATTCACTTTGTAGGACAAGATTCAGGGATTTAAGATTCAGGGATTCATGGCACTTTGGCCCAATAGGCTGCCTGTCAAGTGACAGGCAGCCTATTGGGCCAATCAAAGTGCGAGGATGTCGTCCTACAGAGTCACTGGACCTGACAGGATCCAGATTGGACAAATGGAGCAGCCATTCGTTTTAGGGGTAGCGCGAGTAAGTTACAGCAGTAGCGTGCATACTAAATTTTACTTGCGCTGCCGCACTAAGCTGCGCTGCTTGAGCTTAGTACATCAGCCCCTACTGATTTGTATGTGAGCCAGATGTAGCCATCAAAAGAGCCACATCTGGCTCCCGAGCCATAGGTTCCCTACCCCTGCTCTATCAGATCTGCTAAACGCTAGAGGTTTTTGAAGCAGATTTCAGAGCGATTCTAGGCATGTTTTCTAAAAAAGCCCAGCGTTTTTTTGGAGCGTTTTTGTGTAACAGATTACAAATATTGTTACAGTAAAGCTGTTACTGAACAGCTTCTGTAACAAAAAAAGCCTGTAAAACAGGTCTGAGCTAGCGTTTTTCAGAGCAGTTTTCCACTTTTCTACACTTTAACATTGAGGCAGAAACGCCTCAGAAATCTCAAAAATGCTGCAGCCCCCGAGTTTGGAAAAAACGAACCGCTCTGGTGTGCACCATCCCATTCACTTTCATTAGCCAAGTGGTTTTCCCCATGCAAGCATTTTAACCACTTGAGGACCAGGGGATTTTTGCAGGATCTGTGCTGCGTGGGCTCTCCAGCCCGCAGCACAGATCGTGATTTAGGCAGGGCGATCAGACTTTTGCCTTTTTCCCCACTAGGGGGATGTCCTGCTGGGGGGGGGGGGGGGGGGGCTGTGGGCGGCACAGGATGGAGATCCGTGCTGTACCGCCTCTAATAGGCCGGGGATTGCCGATCGCAGCAGCGCCGTATGGATGTAAACACAGGGGATTTCTTCCCCTTACATTTTTACATTTACCCTTACAGTTTACATTTAGCCTTTACAGTTTACATTTAGCCTGCGAACCGCGTTCGGAGGCTCACAGGCTGTTCACGGAGACACCCTCCGTGAACCCTCCATGGAAACACCACTTCGACCTGCCGACCCCTATCGGCGTTAGGCGGTCGTTAAGTGGAAAACGCTTCAGAACCGCTCTGGTGAGCACCAGCCCTTAGAGATAGTTCTGCTTCTACTAGCATGCTCCAACTTGTGCTGTGCTTCCACCGGCACACTCCGATGTAAATCTGCATGTGCCACAGTGATACATGGTAACGGGACTGAATGAACGAACTTGGAAAAAAAAAAAAATTAATAACCTGAGAAGCATTTTCAGACTTATGTGCCAGACACGATTTGGTAATAGGAGGCATGCTATTTACAAGATCAGAAGTGTCACAAAATGACTACGGTAGAGATAGTCAATAGCCCAATTCAGAGCTGGAAATAGTTTGCATTCCAATGATAATGATCTTCCACCCTTTCCCTGCGCTTTATTCTGTGGCGATGTTAGCTTTCTCATTTCCCAAGTTATTCTTTGGTAGTAACCACAGCAATAGTCTTCTGAGCTCCACCCCACCAGTCCTACATTTTACTGCTCACTAGGAGTACCATAGTATCACTATTGGTAGTCAATGAACATCCCTGGTCTGCAGCCATCAAAAGAGCAGTTGCTAATAATGCTTGTAAATGGCGATGCAACGTTATCTTCATATTTATAAAGAAAATATTATGTGTAATTTCAAAACACTGATTTAGATCAGTTAGTGACATTTTACTGTTATAGTAAATACTACTGTAATCAGCCTGTTTATTAAAATGATTAAATCAAAATATAGACAGAAAAGCAATGCAAGTACAGTAATCGCAAATGCACTCCATTAGGTTTAGTTTAAGGATATATTTAAAGGGTTGAGGAAAGTGTGTCCTACCTGGGCTCCATCTTTTAGTTTCAGGATGCATTCCATGGTATTGATGGTTATCACTACTGATTCTGACCCAAGTTTCGTCCATGGTACGTGTATGCGCAACTCATGAATATGTCCACTGAGAAATGTGAATGGAAGCTTTAATTCCTGAGGAAACAATATTATACGGTTATTAAAGTAAAAGACTGGACAATTTAGAAAAACCTCTTCATATAACTTGATTGGTCCCCTAATCTACTGCAGCATATATCAGATACATTAAAAGAGTCACGTAACTATACTGATTTCTTATTGATATCGATCTGGTCACGTGGGAGTTTCTCTGCCCTTCAATTAAATGGTGTTAGCACTGTGTGCGCAGCAAATGGCAAGACCCTGCATCTGCCTGAGGCCACCAAACTTTACAATGAAAAAAATCACACCCAAAAAAGGCTAACACTTTGGTAAACTTGTAGTCTCTATGCCAGGTAAGCGCTTCAAACCATAAGTACACTTTTGTGGGAAATATACCACCACCAGGAACACCCTCAAGGATCCACACTCACCAATGTTGGTGGGCCAGGTATTACAGTGGCCGTATAGCGCCTCTGGGGTATTTTCAAGGCTCCCCACACCCTATGGCTGGTTTCTCCCAATCCAATCTCCCTTTTTGTCTTCTTAGGATAACTTATACCTCAATGTAAATAGACACTATCATTGCGCATAAATGACTCATTCATCCCCTGAATGAGTCATTTATGACGAAATCGATGGGGAGGAGCCACATGCGGAAGTAACACACGTCGGAGCGTGGGACGCGGTGGTGCGAGGAGCGAGCGGGACCCCATAACATCAATCGGCGGTCAGCCCGGGAGGCCGCACGGGGTGGAGCCCGTTCCAATACTCCACAGGCTTACCCATAGCTGATGGCATGGGTAAGGCATGTGAGTGGAACCTTTTTAATAAAGTGTCGTTTTTTTACTGATATCTGCGCAATGATAGTGTCTATACGGCCACTGTAATACCTGGCCCACCAACATTGGTGAGTGTGGATCCTTGAGGGTGTTCCTGGTGGTGGTATATTTCCCACAAAAGTGTACTTATGGTTTGAAGCGCTTACCTGGCATAGAGACTACATTTGAACTGAAGGACTGACTCAAGCCTTTTTACTAGGAGCGCACCCATAGTCTCAGGAACCAAGTGACACACATTGCTTATCTGGAGCATACACCGTATTGGTGTAGACATTGTATATGCCCTTATAATACAAATCATATTGATTGTTGTTGGCATCTGAGCGCTGTATGAAATTGTGGTTTACTTTGGTAAACGTATCTATTATTAATGAGCCCCACGAAAAAAAATATACATATATCAAGCCATGCGCAAATGTCAGTTTGTCATGGAAAGTTACAGAGACAAAAAGTGGCCACACACCATAGAATAAAAATATCCAATTTTATATCCAATCGATAAAAGTGATCGGTTGTCAGAGAATTTCCCATTTTTATTCAATGAAAGAAGATCGGAAGTGTTGGATTTTTCTGTTCAATTTTTATGAAAATTGAATGGTGTATGGTAGATTGTTAATTATTTGATGTACAGACCCAATAAATGTTTTCTGAGTTTTCCAACTTTTGTTTATAATTGGGGAAAAATTTACCATGTGTGTGATACACAAGTCAGATTTTTTTAAATGTTACACTCAGAGAAATTGATTGCAATTCTTGAATTGAAAATATATTTTAAAAATTGTATGGTGTGTGGCCTTTATTGGAATCGAAAACAATCAATTAAAGGAGCACTATGGTGAAAATTGTAAAACAGACAAATAAGAAGTACATATTTTCCAGAGTAAAAATGAGCCATAAATTACTGTTCTCCTATAAGGCTGTCACTTACAGTAGGTAGTAGAAATCTGATAGAAGTGACAGGTTTTGGACTAGTCCATCCTTTCATAGGGGATTCTAAGCAAGGCTTTTATGCTTTATAAAGAATAAAAAAGGATTTAAACAATGATGCTGGCCAGCTTCCCTGCTCGCTACAGTTTTTTTGGCAGATGGACAGAGCAACTGCCATTCACTAAGTGCTTTTGAAAATAAATAAATCCCTGAGAATCCACCATGAATCCACCATCGATCCTCTGCTCATCCATTCTGGTCTGGTACGCTGGCGCAACCGCCAGCGACAGGCACTCACTTCAGAGGGTCATCAGGGCGGCGGAGAGGGTCATTGGGAGACCTCTCCCCTCACTTGCCCTCCTACACAACAAAAGACTGAGATCGAGGGCCCTGAAGATCGCTAACGACCCCTCTCACCCGGGCCACTGCTACTTTAGTCCGATGCCACTGGGACGAAGGCTTCGGGCCATCTCCACACAGACGGCTAGGCATAGTAATTCCTTCTTTCCCTCAGCCGTCAGCCTCCTGAACTCCCTCAACATACTCCCCACCAGGGCACCCCCATGCAATATAGAACTGTCACGGACAGAGCCAACTGCTGCCCTAGTATGCAAACTGTTAACGCGAATGTAATGTACAATGTACATACAAATGGAAAGCAAATGTAAACGTCTGCTACTGACATGTGTAATTGTAATTGTAACCGTCTGCTACTGACATGTGTAAGTGTAAAATTTTTTCTGTTCCTCCCTTCTGAGCCAAATGTACTGTGCCAAACCCAATTCCGGGCATGACCCAGTCATGCTTGGCGAAATAAACGATTCCTGATTCCTGATGAAGAGATGGACTAGTCCAAAACCTGTCGCTTCTATCAGAATTCTACTACCTACTGTAAAGGTGCCCATACACTCGTCAGATTGGCAGCAGATAGATAAGAAATGCATCTGATGATCTATCTGATGCGTTTTTAGAACATTTTTTACCAGGATAGAATTCCAATAGATTTCAGTTTGAAATCTATTGAAATTCGATCTGATGGCATTTTTTTGCCATCAGATTTCCATTAAGGCCAATGCAAACTGATAAGCAATCTCATCAGATCGACCTAAATTTTCCACCCTGCAAGTGCGATGGAAATCCATCGAAATCGATCGAAATCGGCCGTCGATCGGTCGATTGGCCAACCGATTTGCAATCGATTGATCGATCGGGATCGATCGGTCGGCCAGAAAATCGGCTGAGTGTATGGGCTGCTTTAGTGACAGCAACATAGGAAAAAGTAATTTATGGCTTATTTTACTCTGGAAAAACATATTTTTGTTTGTTTGTACATATTTTAAATTTTACAATTTTTCGCCATAGTGGCCCTTTAACTTCCTTGCCGGTCTAATTCCCCCGGCAAGGAGGCAGCGCAGCACTTTTTTTTTTATTTTTTTTAAATCATGTAGCGAGCCCAGGGCTCGCTACATGATGGCAGCTCCGCAGCCACTCCGAACGCTTCCGGCGATCGGAGTAAGCAGGAAATCCCGTTCAGAACGGGATTTCCTGCTGGGCTTCCTCGGTCGCCATGGCGACGGGGCTGGATGACGTCACGTCGAGACGTCATAGGGAATCCCGATCCACCCCTCAGCACTGCCTGGCCCTTATTGGCCAGGCTGCGCAGGGGTCTGGGTGTAGGAAAAAAAAATTATGCAAATCGGCCCAGCGGGGCCTGAGAAATCCTCCTGCGCAGGTTACCCCGAGCTGAGCTCGGGATAACCGGCAAGGAGGTTAACTGGAAAATGCATGACGTGCTGTGCTGGTTGACAGTTGAAAATGCTGAAAACATCCTAGCATGGTCAAATTGAAATTTGCATACAAACTGTATTATTTTCCTTATTGCCAGTCATAAATGGGAGTTAGAGGACTGTACCAAGAAATAATAATTCTTTTTTGTTAGCAGCTGAAAGAACCAGACTGTATGTAACACTGAAATGGCTGCTGTACAGACTTCAGAGTCTCATATTAACCGTTAAATTGAAAATAGAATACGAGACCGCAGGGAGCTTCGATAAACTATAGCTGATACAGATACAATTATCTCAAAAGTTAATTTTCTGTTCCAGTTTATGGTTATTCTTTGCATAGCCCAAACGTCTTCCATAGCACTGTACACAGTGCAAAACAAACAGCGGGGAGGATACAAAAGTAGTTTAACTCACTGTGCAACCAGGACATCCAGCAGCACAAGTACAAATTCATACATAGTTTATGTGTGGTTTGAGACATCACCAAAACTGGTACATGTTCATTTAATAAAGTACAGCAAAACAAGAAACACTAGGGGGACATCTCTGACCTTGAACGCTTACAATTTAATTTTACTCTTTGGGGGTAATCTGTTGGATACAGATCTTGCCATTGAGGTTAACTGATCCCCTATGTACTCTGTTTTGGATCCATCTGAAGTGAGACGCTTCCAGCAGCGTTGTATGTTGCCCTTCATTTAGTTTATAAAGCATTGTTTTAGTTTTATTCTTAGCAGCAGAAAATCCTACAAAACTTCCTTGAATGTAAATTCAAGTTTGTTAGGAATAACCACTGAGTTTGCTTCAAATGCCTTGTTCATCAATTACATATGTCCCATGCCACAGGTTGATATTGCCGCTGCAACTTCCTATGTCCCTAGCCAGTGGCGCAGATAAGGAGCTATGGGCCCCGGTGCGAGTTTCACAAGCCAACCCCCCCCCCCCCCCCCCCCCCCTTCCCGAGCACTCTATACATAATTCATACAGCACACCAAAACCTGCCAAGGACTACCACAGTGTCAGAAGTTCAAGAAGGGGATGGGAACAGCGTGTTAATGATTATTATCATTCAAAGCATTTATAGAAGTGATCATTGCAAGTACAGGACCAACAAAGAGTTAATACTGCGGTTAAGGGAGGGCCCTACGGCTCTTGCCCAAGGGCCCTGGTGCAATCAAAACCTCTGTAAGCCCCATTGCTACACAACTGTCCCTGCAATGCATACCATGTACAGGCAATGCATGTTGGGAGATGTAGTTCATTGATGTGGTCACATCTCCCAGCAGGCAGGGAGCTTAGTGCTTAGTTCTATAAAGTCACTTCAACAAATGTCAGCCAATAGATTGCCAAGTTAAATGTAAGGCATAATCTATCCTCTTGTTATAGTGTCCTCATCTATCTGATGCCATTATATCCATTATTAATCCCATGCAAGTAATCAGCACTTGGGTCACTTCCACTGTGACCTTTCTTCAAGCAAAGCAAACAATCATCCCGTCGGGTTTACAGGGAAAAAAATAACTTTTGCAGCAGTTCAGATCATGCAGCTATAGACAAATAAAGGTACTTTTTACAGGTCCTGGAGTTTGAGAACTGAAAGTCGGTAACTAAATCCACATTGGTTATTGATCCCTGCCCGGGAGCAGTGGTAATAAAAAAAATAATTATTTCTCATAGCTGAAGAGAAAAAGCAGAGTGGATTATCAGTCTGAGTCATTCCATTATAGAAATAAGAATTGCGCATATTTCTCCGCGGAAATTTACTTTGGCTCCTGCACAGCATAATCCGTATTAAAAATGTTATGTCTAGTGCCTTATCTTAAACATTTCTAAAAAGTCCAGTTTCCCTCCTCCCCTTTAAAATAATATGAATGTGATACATCAGACGGCTCTCAGTGCTAGCAGCCCTGTGTTCAGGCTCCAAACATCTCTGGGCTGCTTTCCTGGACAATCTCTGTACTGTCATTAAAGCTAGCGGCTCTGACTAGAGACCAACCCACGTAAAGGTGAAGTATTACATTCCTGCTACACACCAGGCACACGTGACTACATCCATCTACTGAGGACCAGGCAACATCAGATTCTTCTAAAAATAACGAACTCCGACCTGAAAATGAAAAATCTTCATCTATAGAAGCCTTTTATCCTGGAGAAGACCTCAACGGACCAACATCCCATCAAATTCATACATATAAAAAGTACACTTGTTCCAGAATAAAATCTACTGTAAATGTATTCTTCCTATGTCGCCATCATTTACAGTAGGTAGTTAAAATATGACAATTCTGATAGGTTTTGGACCTTTTTGGACATATCCTTACTAGGGATTTTCATGGTTTTAAAGTTACAGATTATACCCAGCATGCTCTTGGTGAACAAGAACTCCTAGGAGTGTGTAAGGGGCTGAAAGAAATCAATAAGCCTACTAAAATGCTATATACAAGCAGAAGTTTGCCTTCTTAAAACAAAAGGTATTTGTGATTATTCTGGTTGAAGTGATCTCTGATGTGTCCCATAATGCATCACTGCAGAATATGCATATCGTCTCTTTGTTGTCCCTGATCGCTAAACACACCTCCAGAACTGGTGGAATGCAATGATGTGTCAATATGAAGAGGAGGAGACTGGCACTAGATGTGGGCAAGAAACATTGGGTGCACCGGATCCTGTACAGTGTGCTAAAACGTGCTCTCAGAAACATACATTGCCTAGGCATCCCCTCACCCCCACTGTATACACCGCTGTCTGTTACACCGTGGATTAAAGGTACCTCATTTTTGCTATCACAGTGCCTCGATTTTTTTTTTCTCTGCATGCAATGATGTGTCAGTTTGTTAATATTACAAAGCCACAATAATCCAACATGCATACAGACTGTTTCAGATTGATTGATCCTCATCAGTGCATGGCATGGATTAACCTCCTTGGTGGTAACCCCGAACGTAGTTCGGGGTAAGCCGCGCAGGAGGTTTTCTCCGGCCCTACTGGGCCGATTTGTTTAATTTTTTTTTGCTGCACGCAGCTAGCACTTTGCTAGCTGCGTCAGCACACCGATCGCCGCCGCCCCGCGCTCGATCGCCGCTATCCGTCGCGCTGCACGGCCCCCCCAGACCCCGTGCGCTGCCTGGACAATCAGTGCCAGGCAGCGCTGAGGGGTGGATCGGGCCTCCCAATGATGTCCCGATGTCGGTGACGTCATCCCGCCCCGTCGCCATGGCGACGGGGGAAGCCCTCCAGGAAATCCCATTCTTTGATCGGGATTTCCTGATTGGAGATCGCCGAAGGCGATCGAAGCGGGCGGGGGGATGCCGCTGAGCAGCGGCTATCATATTAAAAAAAAAAAAAAAAACTGCTGCGCTGCCTCCTGGCGGAATTTTTTATACCGCTAGGGGGGTTAATGTGGCTCTATGGGGTAGGACTTGAAATACCCAGAGTTACAGATTGTTGAGCAAGCTCATGGTGAGCCAGAACTCCTAGGTGTGTGTAAGAGGCTAATAGAAATCAAAAAGCCTACTTATAAAAATACTATGCAAAACAGAGGTTTGCCTTCTTAAAACAGAAGGCCTTTGCGATTATTCTTGTTTTAAAAGCTCTTACATAATGGCAGTTTCTCAGTCCAAATGCTAAAGCAGTATGCAAGTGAGTAGAGAGACTGGCTGGTATCTTAGTATAAATCCTTTACAGGGAGTGCTTTTGTAAAGGATAAAGGAAAATACAGAGAACTCCTACAAAGTTTCACAATAGTGATCGTATGCACAAGGGATTTTCTGCATAAAGATCATATATAAAACTCATGATGCATTAGTATGATCGATCAATCAATCTGTAGATAGAATAATCAAAGGATAACTGCCTATTTATAACAAATTAACCTATTGTAACATGCAGCTAAAATTACCCAAATGTAACAAGTGCAATCGTTATTCAATTTTAATCAAGTATGGCCCATCATTACTCCCTCTAAATCAGGGGTGTCAAACTCAAATACACAGGGGGACAAAGATTTAAACTGGGAACAAATCACGGGCCAACATTGATGTCTAGTGGCCCCCCTCCCTCCCTCTAGTGGCCCGCTCGGGGACATTTTGGGGGGGCTGGAGGGGACGCAGCATGAGGAGAAAGCCATGGCCACAGTCGGCGGGGAGGGGAGGGGGGGGGGGGGGGACGTCCCCCCCCGCTCGGCTGATACATACCTTCCGTGCGCTCCAGCGTGCGTTCCCCTTGCTAGTCTCTGACGCGACTTCCTGATAAAGGAAGTCGCGTCACAGACTAGCAAGAGGAACGCATGCTGGAGAGCACAGAAGTTATGTATCAGCCTCTGCCCGCACACTCATTTAAGCTGGAGGGGAGCGCAGAGGGGAGAGCCCTGAGGTGAGGGAGGGAGGGGGGGGGGGGGGGGAACGTGGCCATGGCTTTCTCATGCTGCGTTCTCTCCAGCCCCCCCAAAATGGCCCCAAGCGGGCTCTGGGGTGGGGCCCTCAGAATTTCTGCAGGGGGTCCGGTGGGGCCTAGTTACGCCCCTGCCCTCCCCTATACAGTTTCCTGGTGTAGTGCTCCCTTTCCCTTCCCTATGCAGTTTCTATGATATCTAGTGTCCCCTCCCCCTTACACAGGTTGTGGTGTCTAATGGCCCCTCCCTTTCCTATACATTTTCCTCATGTCTTTAGGCTCCCTCCCTTACACATTTCCCTGGTGTCTAGTGGCCTCCCTCCCCTATACAGTTTCATGGTGTCTAATGGTCCCATCAGCAAGTTACTACATATTTTCAGCGCTTAGTCATATAGGCTTAGTACTGAGGTGCTGATGGGACAAATTATAATGCAAGATGGGTAATCCACTGCCAGGCCAAATTCGATGCCGCCGCCACCATCATCATCATCAAGCAATGATGAGAAGATTCAGCTTGTGAAATAAGTGAAACAGTGAAATAAAATCTGTTTGTATTCCATAGTGCTCAAATAAAGTACATTGTTTCAGGACCAAGCACGGTTCTCTTGGTCAAGGTTTAATGAACCAGGCATTACATTTTGACAAAGCTGTGTGGCCCTCGAAGCAATTGTTTGCAGATGAGACTCAATTAAAGCACTATAAAATAAAAAGGACCGAGTGGAAGCTAATGGATTCTGACCTGTTTTCAAGGATGTGGCCTTACAGACCAGGCCCACTGCTGGTGGATTTGCCCTCTATATGCTGGAAGGCAAGCTTTCAGCTTGGAAGGTACTACATTCCCATCCCTGTATTTTTACTTATCTTAGGGTTATTGCTTGTTAGCTGATTAAAAAAAAAAAAAAAAAAAAAAAAAACTTCACTATTGTTCTTGATATCACTGTGAGCTTCAGCTTTTCCAGGCCTCAAAGCTCTGTTCATTTCCTCATCTGCTTTTTTTTTTTTTTTTTTTTTTGTGTATGCATGTGTTAGAGAGGCTGCATGTATTGTGATGTTGATTCTATTTTGCAATACTCATATGTAGATGTCCCTTTTGATGTCATTTCCCCCTTGGCAAGTTCTCTTTATTTTGAGTTTTATATTTAATGTTGTTATCTTTTCAATAAAAGTTGAAACAAAAAAAATACAAAGAATAGTGTGCGTGTGGTATCTTCTACACATATTGGGGATTGTGGATGTGATCTTCCCTCTGTCAGCACCAGCCTTACTCTTTTAGGGCTAACACACACTGCCAGGGTTGTGGAGTAGGTATATAAATCATCCGACTCCGAAGTTTATGAAACCACCGACTCCGACTCCAGGTACCCAATACTGCTCCGATTCAGACTTTTAAGTCTAGTTTTTACCAGGGCTGTGGAATTGGACCAAAAATCATCTGACTCCGTTTATTGAAACCACTGACTGCCTCCAGGTACCCAAAATTGCTCCGACTCCCAATTTTTCGACTCCACAGCCCAGCCCTGCACACTGCGGTGCTATTTCTGCGATTTTAATTTTTTAGCATTTAGATAAAATCTGATCGAATTTCACATTTTTTTTTTATATAAGTTGATAAAGAGTGGTGGATTTTTCTGGTCATTTTTTATGAAAATTGAGAGGTATAGGGTAGATTGACGTGTGTGTGTGTGTGTGTGTGTGTGTGTGTGTGTGTGTGTGTGTGTGTGTGTGTGTGTGTGTGTGTGTGTGTGTGTGTGTGTGTGTGTGTGTGTGTGTGTGTGTGTGTGTGTGTGTGTGTGTGTGTGTGTGTGTGTGTGTGTGTGTGTGTGTGTGTGTGTGTGTGTGTGTGTGTGTGTGTGTGTGTGTGTGTGTACATTGGTCAGATTTTTCAAATGTTACAATACAAATCAGAATAAAATTTGATTTAAGTTCTTGAATTGAAAATAAATTGTAAAAATGGTTTGGTGTGTGACCACCATTTCATTAACTAAAGCACTAAAGCTTTGTTCACATTTAAAATCGAAATCACTGCCGCCAGCGTTATTCGATTTTTTTGCATAATTTCTTTTAGCGCCGCCCGGCACTTACCTGCGCGCTGCAATTTTTTATATAGGGCTTTTCTAAGCGCTTTTGCAGAGTGATTCTGTTTTTCACTTCCTGACGTCAGTCGGGAAGTGAACTCTTTCACCCGGAAATGAATAAATACGATGTATTTATTCATGAAAGCGCTGGGGAAATCGCTATACAAAGCTTTTTTTCAAGCGCTTTTCGATTTCCCTATACCTTCCATTGAGGGAAATCACCCCAAAAATGGTACAGGTGAGCGGTTTGGAAACAAACTGCTCAGATGTGAACACTCTCATAGGGAATCATTGCACAAGCACTATTAGGGCGATTTTGAAAATCACCAGCGTTTAAAAAAAGGGAGAAAAAGTAATCTACTGATCATCGTGATTCAAAGAGAAAAGAGGGCACGTTATGAAAACAATGTACCTGTTCCAGAACATCCAGTTTCAACTCCAGTTTGCTAAGGACAACATCTCCACCCCAGAGGGACAGCTGTAAGTCGGAAGGCTTCAAATTCTTAATGTATCGATTCACGTAGCTCATTAAAATGGGAGTCACATAGGACTCCAACATTGTTGGACGAAGCCAGCTGTGGGCAACGCTTCACCTGAAATTCAGAAAGCAGAACACAAATAATGTACTAAATATGCAAGTGGGAAAATAAACACATCCCTGCAATGAGAATCATTATAAAAAAAAAGGCTCTGGGTCCTATAGAACTTTCCCACTCCTCTCACGGTCCCTCCCTGTTTGAATCCCGGCCGCGGGAGACTTCGGAAGTCTTCAGGAGCAGAGTCCTCCCAAAGTTAGGTGGCTCCATACTTCACAGACACGAGTGTGCGAGAGAGAGCACGAGTGTGTGCTCACGTGAGCATAGTATGGAGCGGCCCATGTTTGGGAGCACTCAGGCTCCTGAAGACTTTTGAAGCCTCCCTTTGGCGTCAGGGAGAGAGTAGTGTTGTACCAAATTTTTCAAATACTGCTACCGGCGAGCCAGCGCTGGAATGGGGACAGAGAGAGAAGCAGGAAGGCTCTATAGGACTCGGAACCTTCCCTCTCCTTAAGTATCTGGCTAATTTTTTTTTTTAGCAATACCAGTTGCCTGGCTGTCTTGCTGCTCATCTGCCTCTAAATACACCTTCATTCTTTCTTCCATTGTACCTTACATTATCTTGACCTACCTTGACCTAACTCCAAACCTTCATCCCTTAAACAATGCCTAACACTAAAGTAAATTCTGACCTATTGTTAAGCCAATCTCAAACTGATACTCTAAAGTTTAGTTCACTTTAATGGTTTATGATGAATGCCTGGAAACCAGAAAAAAAAACCGCTGGTTAGGCATTTCCAAGGCAGTGCCTCAGGTTACAAGGCAGCTTCACCAGGCATTTACCCACCCTCTTACCAATACTCCTGCATGCTGCAGTGACAAAAACTTGAGTACACACAGACAGCTGAGGGCAGTTACTGCTCCTCACACATTGGAGGTCACAGTTTTCCAAATGCCCTTAACCACATAGGTCTATGTATGCTATATAGTGACCTTACTGCCTATGGTGCGCAATTCGGTGGTGAGCTGTATAGCTCCAGCATTTTACCAACCCCACATCTGTCAGTATGAACTGAGATTATGCCACACTGACCGTTAACATACCTGGTCTTCTATCTTCCCAATCTATGAAACAGACTTGCCAAAAAACCCTCATTTAGAACCTGCAGATGAACTGACACATTGATTATCAGGAACTGACTTGAGGGGGTTTCAAATATTTACATTTCCTACTTGCTAACAAGACACGCTTTCCTCTGCATATGGGAAACCCACTGAAGGTGACATGTTCCCTTTGCTTGCATGATATAGTGAGACTTGTAGTGGCACAGCAGCCGCAGCAGGGTGACAGGGGGGAGTGTCAGCCTCAGTCACCAGCAGCTGGTCGCACACAGTGGCAGAAAGAAGCCATTCTGTAAGCACAGGAAACCTTCCCCATCACCACACATATCCAGCATCCCTGACCAGGCGGGAAACTTACAGCAAACGCCCTCAGCTAACACCTTCTCCCGAGCCTTCCACTGTCACCGGGTACAGCGTGTAGCTACCTCCACTTCCGGGTGTGCTGAGGAGGGCGGACGTGACGCAGTATAAACAACGATGCCGTGGCGGGACTTGGAATCCGGGTCAGGTGACTGGGCGATGCTGCTGTTGCTGCAGCGGTTGCTAGGGACGTCACATGACCAGGTCGTTTCGCTTTGAGTTCAGCTTTCCCATATGCTGGTGTGTGTGAACAGCCTCAGTTGGGGACACGTCAGTGGATATATAGGAGACATAAGACTAACTGTAGGCGATAAACTGAATATTTTCAAAAGCAAGTTAAAAGAAAAAAATATGTAGCTCTGAATCTGATTCAATTAATTTTCTCCTAACTTTATCCACAGGAGACATTTCACACCTCATCATATCAGTAAAAAAAAAGCTGCCAGAAACAAAAATTATGCTTTTAAAATTAATTATCACCAATTTATTTACATTTTGCTAGATTATTTTTCTTAAAGCAAACCTGAACTGAACATTAAAAGTCAAAATAAACATTCTTACCTTCGGTGTAGTATACTCATCAATCTCTTTCTCCTCTCCTGCATCCTGTTTGTCCACTGTAATCGATGAAATTCTCTGTCCTCCATTCTTTGGCCATTACCCCATAACAGCTTCCTGGTCAGCACACTGTTCAAGTGTAATTTCGCCAACTAAGGGCCCATTTCCACTACACGTGGTGCAATGCGGCTACATAGCATTGCACCGCGGCCAAACTGAAACCAAAGCACGGCAATGGAACAGTTTCCATTGTGTGCTGGTTATCCAGAGCGGTGCGGAGTGGTCAGAGAATCTACAGCATGCTGCAGATTCTCACTCACCCACATTCCACCCGCATCCGCTCAATCTTTCCATTCGGTGGATACGGAAGTTACACAAATGGAAGCGGAAGGGAAGCATAGTCGCATTGCATCTCTTCGGCTCCCATTCGCAAATGGAAATGGGCCTTTAATCCATAGAGAAACATGGACATTACCTTTCTCTTTAGTTGTACTTTCAGTTATAACTGACAGCAACTGATCTATAATTGACAGCAACTGATATATTTCAGTTCTCACAAAATCTTATCAGAAATGGAAGGAATTGTTGTAAGAAGAAAATGGTGAAAATGCTTCTGAGAGGAACTGATGGTTCAGTTTGTGGAATTCAGGTTTTCTTTAAAAAAAAAAACAAAAAAAAACTAAAAGACTAGAGATAAGGGGCCATGGCATTACACTTGTGTTGCTCTCCATTACAGCGCTGACCCCTCTAGGAGATTGGCCTTAGAGCCAGCAGAGGGGCTTAAAGTGAACCTCCGGACTAAAAATCGACTCAGCAGCACTGAAAAGGCTTGGTGTTTCTTTAACAGTTTCACAGCATCAGAACTTTGTTTCTCTTATACAAGCCTCATTTTTAGCTGCACAGAAGAAAACTGCCCGGGCTTTTTTCCCCTGATGCTGTGCAAAGCATGATGGGATTTCTGATGTTGTTGTTCTCGTACTACTGTTTTGGTGCAATTTTTTTTTTTTACATTTTAAATTTGACATTTGAAGCCTAGCGTGTGCAGCTGGGAGGGGTAATCAGGACACAGGAAAGTTGGAACTGTGTCTCCTGCTCCTTGTCACATCCTTTCAACCAAAAGTACATAGCAAGGAAATGAGCAGCGCTACTTAAAAAACAGACTAGTGCCTACCTGCAAAAGAGTGCAAGCCCCACTTGTGGGGTCGAATACACACCGAGCATACACATGACCTGTCTACCACTAGAGGAGGATGTTGGTTTCCATTAACAGCTTGCATGCAACCTATTAAGTACTCGTCCCTCCCACTGCGAAGAAGTCAATCCTCCATGGGAGGGGCCTAACACTAACTAAATCCTAACCTATGTATATGCATAGCCTGGGTGCGGCTAATCAAATAAAATCGAAAATTGAAAATTGCGCAAAAGGTGGATCAGCGCAACACCAGGCCGCCTCCGAATGGCCTCCATCAGAGATGTACTGAGCCCCCCCCCCCCAGGAACTACAAACGCACCTTGAACCCAAACAGAAGCTCTGCATATACACCAAAAGCATGGCTGTTAAGTGGGAGCAGCTGACCAAAAACGAATTACATTAGTACATAGCAAGGAAATGAGCTACCTGTAGTTCCTGGGGAGGCTCAGCGCATCTCTGATGGAGGCCATTCGGAGGCGGCCTGGTGTTGCGCTGATCCACCTTTTGCGCAATTTTCAATTTTCGATTTTATTTGATTAGCCGCACCCAGGCTATGCATATACATAGGTTAGGATTTAGTTAGTGTTAGGCCCCTCCCATGGAGGATTGACTTCTTCGCAGTGGGAGGGACGAGTACTTAATAGGTTGCATGCACGCTGTTAATGGAAACCAACATCCTCCTCTAGTGGTAGACAGGTCATGTGTATGCTCGGTGTGTATTCGACCCTACAAGTGGGGCTTGCACTCTTTTGCGGGTAGGCACTAGTCTGTTTTTAAGTAGCGCTGCTCATTTCCTTGCTATGTACTAATGTAATTCGTTTTTGGTCAGCTGCTCCCACTTAACAGCCATGCTTTTGGTGTATATGCAGAGCTTCTGTTTGGGTTCAAGGTGCATTTGTAGTTCCTGGGGGGGCTCAGCGCATCTCTGATGGAGGCCATTCGGAGGCGGCCTGGTGTTACGCTGATCCACCTTTTGCGCAATTTTCAACTTTCAACCAAAAAGATGGCTGCCCCCATGACAAAGATGGCAGCCCCCATGAATCACAAACATTTGCCTGTTCTTTTAAAACAGGGTGGGTAAGAGATTGTATTACCTATCTATTCTAATTAACATAACTAATGTAACTTGATGACAGTATGTTTGTTTAGGCTGAAGTTCCCCTTTAACTAGAGTGACCAGATTTTTCTGGGTTCAACCTGGGACGGGGGGGGGGGGGGGGGGGGGGGGGGGTGGAAAGCAAAATGGGGGGGTGCGTTTGCCGACTATTG